>NC_081347.1:71920589-72090406 GCF_029784015.1 Lycium ferocissimum
GTGTAAAAGTCTTAACATACTCTTTTTAATTACGAAAGATGTGACATAGACCCGGGATGTATTTCCCCCCCAAAATTAATTTGGTCGTCCTACATCCGCTATTAAAAAACATCCGGGATACTCAAAAATAATAGTATGTCTAACCGTACGTACCATCCATGAGTGTCACTTATCCCATTCTTGAATAGTCGACGATACATTTTTGGTAGCGTCATCTTCCTTTCCTTTCCATCTCAGTTATTTCTCTCTTTCACGTAATCGACTTATAGCAATAGTAAATGCATTTCTCTTAAACCGCCATACATTCTTATCAAAGATCTAAGTCTCACGCAATATCCACGCTAACTCGTACCAAATACTCTTTTATTAACATATTGTACTCGGCATTGATTTCGAAGCCTATCATAATCATATCTTTACTTGTCGTGGGTGATAGCCTTACTTTATCGCTTTATCGTCATGTGGTGAACTCATAACTCATAGCCACATTTTTCTTTCCGGCTTATTCCTTTATGTACTTTTTTACTTGTTCTATCTTAGTAAAATACGACTACTTCTTAAGTCAGGTACTTCGCATGTTTCCTTTTTCTTTCTATACCCATGCACCTTACTCCGTTTTATAATTCCATCCCTTATTCCTCGCATACAACCCTATTCTTAACTCAATACCGCTTTGTCCCTTCAAAATATATTACTTCTATACAATCCATTCTCTGCTTCCAACACTTATTCTACTCATTCCCTCTCATCTTTATTATCTCGATCCTTATCCTAACAATCGTTCTATTTAGTCATTCATCTTTCCGTAGTCCCGGTATTTTACATCCGGCCAAAATATCATTCGTGATCTCAATTCTCCGCCACTACTTTGCTATGTCACCTTTCTACGATTTCTTTTTTCAAGGTTGACTTCCTCTTCCTCATGCTTGCTATTATTCCTGTCATTGCGAAACCTCTATGCTAAAATTTCCCTAACAAGGTCTTATAAGCTTTCTTATCCACTGCTTCATGGCTCGCTTAATGGTTTCACACCTGCATTCACTCTCTATTCACATAGAACATGTCACCTTTTTAGTCGTTTCCTCGCTATACTTTACTTACTTTGTATTACGGATCTTGCTACGTTCTCCTTATATCCCAATCATAATCAATTCTCTGATGCCACTTCTTGCTCTCATTCGTAAATCCGTTTTTATAAACCAAAATAAACCTCGTGGAGTAAGCATACTTGGCTCCGTAACTCTTTGATCGACCCAATTACACTTACCACATTAGTTGTCTTACTAAGTTATTCACATTATATAAACCTTCGTATTCTATGCCCTCGTCTCGCTCCCGTCTGTTACTTCATTTTACTAATAGATTCCGTCGTATTTCACTTGTGCTTATCCATCCCAATCGATACTTCACTATCACATATATATATATATATATATATATATATATATATATATATATATATATATATATATATATATATATATATGGAGTTAACCTTTCTCTTTTTAGATCATGTTTTAATACTACCAATCTTCCCCGATTTTCTCTAGTATTCTCTTTATCATAAATACTTTCGTGTAATCACCCTTACCTTCCTCTTTCCTTTCACTTCTCGTTATCTTTTAATGCTTCCTTTCCTTTTGCACTTTTTAGTTCTGTCCTTGGTCTTCTTTGGATCTCAATTTCGATACGTTCTATTTAGCTTAACTCAACGATACTTTCATAGCTTGCCGTATGTCCTTTTCACTCTTATACGTTCCTTAACATTCTAACTCGAATTGTTCTCGTGTCTCTTCTCCTCAATTTATCCGTAATATCATAGGCGTATGTCCTTCGCTTATCATCCTACCTTTGGCCTCAACTCTTCGTACTTACACTAACTCACCTCTGTCAACCGATCCATTACATATATATATATATATATATATATATATATATATATATATATTCTGATAACGTAGCCTCAACGAAGTGACTTACCTCTGTGACTTCCCATATCATCACTCACTTTCTCCCGTCGAAATACTTATCACGTAAAATCAAAGAGTTAGTATAAGGAATCTCATTTCCTATGACTGCCTCTATCGCACGATCTTAGATGTGAAGAAAGAGTAACCACCCTAGATGTTCGTAGCCTCCTCGTTTATAACGTGGCGCGCTTCACACCATAAATGTGACTCTCTATTGGACACCCACTTCGCGTACAACCCTAGGACGAATCAAGCCCGATACTAACTTGTCACACCCCAATCTCGATAGTAATATTTACGGGCACCGACCCTTACTTGTGGCCGGCTAACCCGACGGTTCTCAAGTATACTCATAATCTTACCGGACTTTAAATCATGGAATGAGTGCATAATGAAAGCTTTTCAAAACATGCTTTTCGTCTTTCTCAAATCAAGTAAAATATGTAATTATATGAAATTTGTAACATAACTATAATGATACATCGCTTACGTAGCCGCTTACAAGGCCGATACGTTATACACGTGACCGTTCGCAAAGTCTCTAACATAAATCAATATACCATAACATATACTCCGACTCCCAAGAACACCGAAGGAAACGTGAGTTCGCTAATCCAAATTGGAACATCTTCGCATTAATATCTCTCATCATCCGTATACCGCGTGGCATGAAACGCAATGTCTATTGTGATGACGCGCACGAATAATGCACGAGGTATGTAAGGCACGAATAACAACATAATATAGATATAGAAGGTAACATGGAATAAGAGATAAATCAGACATCTTGATGACCATAAGCATCTGATGTCATGCATGCTCACTTTTAAAAAAAAAACTTCTTCTTTACTTACATATATATAATATCATCATCATAACGTACCCGACCTTTTCGTGACTCGAATGCCGTTAACGTAATCTACCCCTTTCTGTGACTCGACGTGTAACGCACCCGTCCTTTCGTGACCCTAAGGTGTGTAACGCACCCTACTTTCGGACTCGGTGTGTAATAATTAACCGATCGTTGTCGTACAATAGGGGGCCAGACTACTTAATTATACGCGCGCGTAGTAAAATACATACATATATATATATATATATATATATATAAAATACGTATGAGAGACAAATAAAAGCTTACGACTTATCGGAGCGATTGCAGAAGGGCCTGGAATCCTCCAATTTATATTATGGAGCAATCATCATCGCTATATCTCAATTCGAAGGAACAATTATTATAAGGTGAGATCAACAACAATGAATAAAATCGAGAAATCATGAAATAATCTCAATAATTTAATAATACTATTAACATCAGAAGTTTGGAATTTCTAGAATTAAAATCATCACCATCATAATCATCATAGAAACATTCTCATCTTTAATACTGCCATTCATTCTAAAACATGTCCGTCAGTGGTTGTCATAAAGCTTATAGAATCATAAATCTTTGACTCGTAAAATGTATGACATTTTGAAAAATATTTATGGATTATCAAGAAAGGGAGTCATGCCTTGGATCATGAACTCTAAGGAATCATGAATTTAGCTTTGGAGAATAAGAATATTCTGAAAACATTTATGGATTCACATAAAGGATCATGGGACATTTGGAAAATACCTATTGGATTCATAAGAAAGGAATCATGCCTTTAGAAGAAAGTGGACTAGCCTTAACATACCTTGGAGCTTACTTCCGACTTTCCAACTTGCTTCCTCCGTCGCGCGATTTATTTAGATCGTTCGTCATCTCATAATCTACATAGGCAACCATTCGTATTATCATTAGGATCATTGTCACACTCTTATATTAAGTCTCTAAATAAATTCTTTTTAAGGTCTGCCGAAATTCAGACAGCATCTCCCCTATTTATATGCCTAGCCCGAATTCTCAATACCAACAATCAACAACCAATAACAACAACAAAACAACAACAACCTCATTACTACCAAAAATATTCCATCAAATACTCCACATGATATTTTCTCCAACTCCTCCACAAACGAATTCGCTACATAATTATTCCATAAATTTATCTCCGTAAATAAGCCTTAAATGATACCAAAAGAGAAAGATTCATACCTTCTTTCGCTTAATACCGCGATATCTCCAATACTTGCCTTACTCCCAAGCCATAAATTCACCGCAACACAATATTTTAAGCGTAACTATACGCCGCGAACTCCGAATGCCAGAGATTTTACTTAACTCACGTTGAAATTTAATGGAGGAAAGGTTAGAGAACTCTCTAGCATTTTTGGGAAATATTTTTGGTTTCTTGGCTGAAAATGAGAGGTTAAACCCCATATAGTTGCTCCAAAGTCGGCCTTAGTCATAGCATCGTTTCACCGCTTTACCGTAGCAAAAGATCTTTTGTTCATCCGCGGAAATTATTTCGAGACCTAAAACTTTTTATACACCGATCTCTTTATTTGCATACTTGGATATGTTCAAAACTCCACGTCTGATCCGTATAACTTATTCAATATCCCAAACTTAGCAAAACTTATTTTATTTTATTTTTTTTAGATTCGTTTAACCTCCAACCTTGCGGCACTTACTTATCACTTGTTGAACATAACATAAACACTTATAACTTCAAACATAATCCTGTCCTTTGAGCTTATGTGACTAACCTATGATGCAACTTAACGCACGAAAATACGGGATGTAACAGGAGTTATTTATCATGTCTTAGGTCAAATGAACAAATGAAGATTCATCTGAATATAAATATATATATATATATATATATATATATATATATATATATATATATAAATATATATATATATGTAAAAATTCATGAAAACTTAAATAAATATCGGATGATCTCAACCCATAATTTTTAAAGCTACATCTAGTTCGATGTTAAGAATCTTAAAAGTCGAATCCATCAAGCTTAAATCGTGGATTAGTTATAAATCTAGCTTCATATCAAAGTGAGTAATTCCTTTTGTTTACCTCTACGTATGGTTCGTCTAGTAATTTTCACACTTTCATTATGATCAATTATTTTAATGAGGCTTGGTCAATGCTTTTGTCTCTATCATTAGCTCAATTAGTCCTCCTCCTTTTACTTTCATTCACATGGATCTTATCTATGCTAGCCTAAAAGTGCATCTTAATCATGTGAAATTTCGCGTTTAGATCTTTTTGCTATTTGACTAATTATAAATTGGTAGCAAAGGGTTATCCTTAGAATTACAAACTGGATTTTACTTGTTTTTTTTCAAGGACTGAACACCTCAAGTAACAGGCTGGGAAATATATAATTAATTCCATGTCACCAGTAGATAAAAAAAATTCCCAACCAATTTTTTCTCTTGAATCCAAGATTTTAAAGATTAATTTTCAAAAAATGTTTAATTAAAAATTAAAGAAAGTTGTATGACAGATTTGTGTAAATATCTAAAAATATCTCTTGTTGGCATAAGAACAATCATCTCCATGCATATCATACAAAACCACCAATCATGCCTTCTACCTCTTTTTTTATTTTTTTAATTCTTTTTATTATTTGAATAGTATCTTACTTATTTTTCTCTTGAGGTAGCAACAGCATGTAAAATAATTGAGGTGCAATCATGTATTAGTGAAAGTTAGTAGGCGCTGGGCGAGGTGCAAGCATGTATCGATAGGAGATATATAATAAGCATAGAGCACTTGTAAAATAATCGAGGTGCAAACATTATATATATACACACACACATACATCCTTCAAATTTATCAAGCAGTTGGATGAATGTCTTTAGGTCGCGAACCTTTTTCAACATAAGGTGGTCTACTAATGGACTGAATACACCTCGGATATTAAGCCAACTTAAGTCAATGCACCTAAGAAAAATGAATTTTGGTTTTTATTTCTTATCTTAAGTTGACTAGAGTGGGCTTTGAAAAGAGACTTGCACCGAGCGGACAACTCGAGATGGAATAACGATAAACTACTGATCGCCGTTAAATCAATTAATCGTCATGAAAATTTAGAAAGGGTTTTATAGTAAAGACGGGCAGCGAAGATCGTATAGCCGCTTTGTGAGTGTGTGAAAAGTGTTTGTTGCCTTTTGATAAATATGCCATGAAATGCAATGTTAGTATACGTATAAAATAAACAGATAAAGAACTTAAATAAATAAAGCAATTAAAAGTTAGCCACAAAAATGTCACGAAAACTCTTTTGGTTAGAACTTGCATAAATCTTTTACGAGTCGCCATTCTGTTACGTCCGTTTGACCCTCGCGTAAGAACGTCAAAACTTGGCTATTTGTGTAAAACAGAATGCCACCAATTTTTACTAATTAGGAAATCATTTTAAAAGGTATTACGAAAACCTTATTTTTGAAAACCAGACAAAGGGTATGGCTCCGATGATTCCTCAAGAAGGTATTAAGCACCTCAAGAAATCCGCAATCGCGGTATTGGGTTTAAAAATTTTTTGTGGCTAAAAGAACAACTTATGTTCAAGAATAAAAGAATGATTTTAAAAGATTATTTATGTAATGATTTTAAAAAAATGATTTATGTAGTAACAAAATATGTATATCTATATATATATATATATATATATATATATATATATATATATATATATATATATATATATATATATATATGAAAGTATATGTAATAAAAATGTTAGTATAAAATGATAAGAAATAATGCTACATAGAATAGTCCAAGTGTAAAATACAGAAAAGAGATGATGTTAGTATGGATAACGCTCGCATAAAAATAATGCTAGTGTACGATAAAAGTAATACTACTATAATTAGTAAAATAATGTTAATATAATTAGCAAGATAATGTTAATATAAATAAAAGTAATGATAGTAATAAATAAGAATATGTTAACGCAAATAGTAAAGTTGCTTTTGCATATTTGGCCTATCATGTTAGCATCGATAACATAAGTAAAATGACATTATAAATATTTAATAAATATAAAATAAAGGAATAATAGAGTGTATATAAAATGTATTTTGGTGTATATAGAGTAAAGAATGTATAAAAGTGTGTGAAAAAATGTATATCAATATGTATTTGATAAAATATTCTTTTGAGAAAAGGATGAAGTTAATTTGACGTGTAAAAAGTACCGTTTGTTTTATTTGAAAAGTAATTAAAGAATGGAGAAAACATTACTTGTACAATAATTAATTTAACAAATGACCAAATGAATTGTAGCAAAGAGTTGATAGAATAATCATGTATAGAAAAATGAGAGAAAATGAGGTGAGTTTAAAAGAACAACAATGAATATCTACTTCGAATTGAGAGATGGCCTAATGTATTGCCTAGCGTCAAAAGATGTAAATTTAACTAGGTGTATTTAGTTAATCTGGTAATAAAACATGATTACGGCCTAAGTTTTGCCTAAACGAGTAGTGAACTTGAAATAAACACAAGTAATACTCTCCCCACTATCAAAAATAAAGTGTTCACTACAATATGAGTTTATGTTTTGTACAATTTTAAAAGATACAAAAAGTAAATACAAATGCTGGTTCAATGAAGACCTTCCGATTCTTTTCCTCAAGGTTGCCGAGGTGTATCTGTGCACCGCATAAACACTTAGTAAAAATATTAATAAAAAGTAACATATAAATAAATAAAATGCAAACCTTACCGTAAAACAATTATAAAACATATAAGCCAGACCACATCCTTGATAAAATTAATATATATCTGTTTTTTAAAAATGAAGGCGTTATTTTTTCATTGACCAAAAGTGTAGCATTTCTTCAATATTAATAAACTAGCAAAAGGTAAAGGCCAAAAACAAATTAAAATTTCCACCGTAGGCTATGGCGAACTAAGTAAAGAACAATGAGCAAACAATACGCACAAGTCACCGGAAAAACACACAAAATTAGTAGCCGTAAATGGTGATGGCGTTGGCTCATATAAGTGAAAATAATATTTTAACACAATGGAGCATTAAGAACATGTATTCATCATCCAAAGTTCTCGCTCTCTAGATTCTCTTTTGTGTTATTTTTAGTAAATATATGTCCGTGCAAAGCATTTAACAATTAAAAAAATCTACAGCAAAACAATGAGTAAATAAAAAATGTCAAACATATAGTTAAGGAGATCTAAAAAATGTAAGAGCCAAAAAAAATAAAAAAAGAAGTGAATTGGACGGATAAAGGTGTGATTTTAGGGAAGAGAAGGAAAAGACGTGGGGCCCAAAGAGGAAAAAATCAAAATCAAGAAAAAATGAGGAGAGAGTTAAAGATGGGATAGGTGGAATAGTAGATGGGTTGATAAATTTAATTTTACACTTAGTAATGTAGCCGAATAATTAATACAAAAGTAAATTTTGAGACGCCTCTAAATTACCTGTATTTGCAATAAACTTCTTTGCCTTTTCTGAACTGACAGATTGTATTAAAATATAACTATATTACTACTACTAATAAGCGGGAATCCAACAGCTCTGGTCAATGTGAAATTACGGGAAACCCATATGATCTCACTTTATTCCATTCTTGGTGACACGTGAAAAAATCCAAATCCAACATTCCCTGCTACCCTTTTTCTGGGCCGTTGGTCCGTACTTGTGCACCTTATTACCTGAAGTGCAGCTTTGTAAATCAGGCCAAGTTTTGAGTCATTTTTTATGCCCAAAAAGGTTTTGAATGTGCTGATGCATTGTGATGGTGACATGTGACTAATTTGGTGAAAACATTGTGGAGCACAGTATTAATTTATTTTGTGTTTCATTACAAATCAGACTTTGATCATTTTAATCAACTCATAATAAAGAAAAGCAACTTATTAATTTATATTCATGTAATGGCATGCTTATTGTATATAATTCACATATTTAAGTATTGTTATATATAATGTCTAACATATAGCAATGCAAGCCATTTTAACGATCATCTAAATTGATAAGTTTTCAAGAAAGGGAAAATAATGCAATTTTCCCAAAACTAAACATAAGAAAAAAAATTATTTTTTAAAAAAAGTCTATTCGATAAAATATATTTTTTCGATGGAAAAATTAAGTTTAGATTTAGAAAAAGTTTGAAACAAACATCTCAGCTATGCAGAATAGAGAATTTAATATTTTCACTCCTAAAGGCTATCCTTATTTATAAATCAACTTTACTAATTTCATATACAAATGTGACCTCTCTCTATAATCTGCAAGATCCGCATATAACAACACTTCTCTATAACAAATCAAGTTTTTTCTAACCGATTTTTTATGTTATATTTTACTTCTCTATATTAGCATTTCACCTATAATAGCAACATCTAATTTTATAGCAGTATGTTATTTCAGAAAATTACCCCTCATATAACAGTTATTTTCTTTTTTTGGTAATATAATAATTAACCATCTTTATAAAAATAAAACTATCTATGATTAGTAATAACAAGTGTGTAGATTTTGACCAAATATTTGATCCTTTTAATACACTATTTATGACAAAAAATGTCATATGAATATATATATTTTCATCATTAAAAAGATTTTTGTTCGTTATACAAATGTGATTAAGCTTAGAATTTGACAATAAAAAGAAAAAAATAGATTTTATGCATCATTTTTGCCTATAACAAATAATATATTTAATGCCAAATGCCAAGTATGGGTGATATAACAACAATTCTCTATAATAGCCAAAAAAATTCGGACCGAACGATGCTGTTATAGAGAGGTTTGAGTGTATAATATATATATCGGCTAACCATTTTTTTTTTTCTTAGAAGAAGCGGCTGATATTAATTATGCATATGCTAAAATAATGGAATTTATATTCTATACAAAACTTTTAGGAAGTACTTCTAATTAGAAATGATAGGTCGGTTTTTCCAATAATTAACACAATATCAATTGTTTGACACTTTTCATTTTTTGAGAGTCAAATGAGTAATTTTTTCATATGTTTTTTAAATATTTTAAATTATTAATTATGGTGACTTATAGTACGGGACAGAGAGAGTATTAAACCAAGTCTGTTTGTAAAACACAAGAGGTAGACATAATGAAGGGTTGAGCTACTATAACATATTGTTTTTGGTCTGATTCAATATGAAAAATAATTTCAAAAGAAAATTAGAAAAGGAAAATGGTTACCTTCGATTATTAGAAAAAGGACTTACATTCTGTGCCTCTAATTTCGCTAAACAATAAAAAGTTGGAGATAAACCGTTGAAATAAATAGTCATTGCACTAAGGAAATACAAAGCTAGGGATAAAATTATGCATCGTATATTTAATACGAAGAGACAAAAAAGAAATACGAATTTCGAACAAATAAATTATTATATATGATTATATCGCAAAAAGAATTCTTCTTTACGAAAATATACTTTATCTACACAATCAATGAGGGGGAGGGGGGGCGGGGAGGAGGAGCGGATAAAGGTTAACGTGAATTTAATATTTAAATTATAAATTTCATAAATAATTATAATTTTTTTTATGTTGGGCCCCGGGCTTTCCCACTAGTATATTATATAATAGAAATGAATCAAATAAAGTATTAATAGTACTAAATAGTGGAGGGATGATTCAGCATAAATACCAAATTGGAAACAGCAGTCAAATTGGTGTGAAAGGCCTTTTGAAGGTGAAAGCTCTGTTTGTAAAATGTCTCCGAGAGAAATTTAGTTGCTCCCCTCTCCCCAATTTATAGCGACATTTTCTTTTTTTAATCAATCTAAAAAATGAAATATATTTTTTTATTTGATAATAATTTAATTTTAAACTTTATCTTTACGCTAACGATATTTATAACCACACAAATATCTTTTACTTATTTTAGACCACAAGATTCAAAGTTTTTTTTTATTTCTTAAATTCTCGCGCTACTATCAAACCACATAACATAAATTAATGATATTTTGGACCAACTGAGAAATTGTGGCAACTGGCAAGCATGTCAAGTTTTGCACAATTAGCAATATGGTAAGAGTTAATGGTCAAAAACACACCTGAATTATCACTTTTTTCGAGTTTCACACCCAATCTATCAACTGTTTCCTTTTCCTATTTGAACTATTACCATCTATGTATTAAAATATATCTCGAAAGTGATTAGACCAACTGTCAGTTGTTCTATTTTCCTAACTGAATACTCAACTAGGTGTGTTTTTAATACATAAATGGTGATAGTTCGATAGGAGAAGGTAAACTTAACTATAGCGCTGTTTTTGACCAATATCTCATGGGCATGACATACGAATTTGCAGTGAAAGTATTGTGAGGTTGAGAATCTAAGTAGGATATAGTGCGAGTAGCCGAGTATTCTCCTTATTAGTAGTATTAGTTAGTAATCGCGTCGATTTTTTTCTTCCAGGCGTACTAGTATCTGTTTCTTCTTTTGCTTTTATCTTGCAACTTTATTGTCATATTTTTCTTGATATCATGTTGTTTTTTCTTCTTTTGCTTTTATCATGCTATTTTATTGTCATATTTTTTTTTTGATATTATGCTTTAAATCATTTTTTCCTTCCTTTGAAATTAATTTATCTAAAAATGTCTCCTCCCAAAGGTCAGGTAAGTCCCACTCGTGGGAATACAGGTGTGTTGTTGTCATTGTTGTATCTCATATGGAAATGCTGCAGCACCTTCTATGACTGACATTAGTTAGTTCAAGGAAACTTCCAGTTTTCTAAAAGTAGTTCTCTTTTTCTCTTTTCAAATTTGTTGATGTTTCTTCCAGTTTGTAAAGTTTTCATCTTTCCACCAAGAAAATTATGACCTATGATTTTCCCATTAGTCAAGGAGGATCAAAATCTCTTCAGTTGTCTGTAAAATTGTAAAGTTTGTACTTTACTTTCTCTGCCAAAGGAAATTGTAAACCAAGAACCAACCATTCTTTATGGATCTTTTTCAAGAATCTGCAACTTTCCCTTCCATAACCATGGATAAGAAGGTTCTACTAGATATGCTTCGAGGAAGTTGCGCTCTGTTGTTAACATTGCAAGGGCTTTGAATATGGAGGCCCAACTCAGAGAACTAGAGTCCTTTCTTGGATCAGCAGGTAATTGGCATTTTTATGATGCTGAGAAGCTAAAGCTCGTTTTATATGATGCTGAACTTGTCATTGACGAGTATGAAATTTGGTCTTTGCAAAACCGGTTGCTTCCCAGTTCGACATCATCAAAGATCCGTGGTTTTTTCTCTTACATTGCCTATCGAATACGATTGTGGCTTGAAATTCGAAAGCTCGTTAATAAATTGGATAAGATAGGCAAGTACCAATGATTATCACGCTTTGTGGTATTATTCCTTATAGAGCAAGAGGGCTTATGCATACACGTGCATCTGTGTTGTGGGAGAGATCGATAGAGATAAGACTGGTAAATGCTTTTAAAATCAGGTGTTGTGGGGAGGGACATCGATAGAGATACTGTTGTTGAAATGCTTTTAAAATCAGGAAATGAAGCAAACCTTTTTGTATTTCCGGTTGTTGGAGTTGAAGGCATTGGAAAGACTACTCTTGCAAAATTGGTGTATAATGATCCAAGGATAGTTAGTCATTTTCAATTGCGTTCGTGGGCTCATGTGTCTCGTGTGTTTAAAGTAGAGAAATTGTTGGAACAAATTGTGAATTCAGTTAGAGAAGATATATGTGAGAATCTTGATGTGAATGAACTGCAGAATCTAGTTCAGGAGACTTTGTATGAAAAGAATTATTTGATTGTTTTAGATGATGTGTGGAATGAGGACCCAGTGAAGTGGGATGAATTGAAGAAGTTGTTGATGGTGGGTGCTTGTGGAAGCAAGATTCTTGTAACTACTAGGTTAGAGGAAGTAGCTTCGGTGATGGGGACGGTTCCTGCATACTGCTTGAAGGGTTTATTAAGTGAAGATTGTCTGACTTTGTTCTTGAGAAACGCCTTTGAACAAGGTCAAGAAGTGTATTATCCAAATCTCGTTGGGATCGCGCCAGAGGAAATCCCTTAGTCTTAAAGGCTTTAGGATCATCATTGTACATGAAAACTTGCGAGTTTCACTGGAATATGGTTAAAAATCATGATATGTGGAACTCAAATCATGACAAAATTTCACCTGCACTAAGACTGAGCTATGAGCAATTGCCATCTAATCTCAAAGTATGTCTTGCTTACTGCTCAATATTTCCCAAGGGCTGTGTGATTGAAATAGATAAATTAATACAGTTGTGGGTAGCAGAGGGTCTCATTAGTCAGGCTTCTAATGAATCCGAAGATCTTGAGGACATTGGGACTCGATATTTCCAAGAGTTATTGTCGAAATCCTTTTTTCAAGATGTTGAAGAATATCGTTCCATTTTTACCTCAATCTGTAGATTGCATGACCTTGTACATGATCTTGCACTGTCAGCAGCAGGGTTTGAATTTTGTCTGGTGACTTCTCATATACAAAACATTTCTGATGAGGTCAGACATGTGGCATTTTCTGACTATGATTTGTCAGGCAAGGAACTGCCAGCATCCCTTCTCAATAACCAGGCATTAAGGACCATATCCTTCTCCATCGGTGGCATAGGGCCAATGAGTACATTGTACGTTGAGAATTGCATAGCAAGATTCGTGCAACTTAAAGTTCTAGATATCAGTGATTCATGTTTTGATGAGCTGCCTAGCTCTGTTGGCGAATTGAAGTACTTAAGATATCTTGATGTAAGTGCCAATGGCAGCATTAAAGAATTACCCAATTCGATTAACAAGCTGCTGAGCTTACAGACACTTAGAGTTTCTCATTGTGCACAACTTGAAGGGCTACCTAAAGATATTGGAAATTTGATCAGCCTAAAGCACTTGTATATAACCGCCAAGCAAGCCTGTTTTCCTGATAAAGCAATTGGCTGCTTATCATCTCTTCGTTCTTTGTTTATTTACAGCTGCAACAATCTCGTATCTTTGTCTGAAGGTCTGCAACATCTGACTAGCCTTCGCACATTGGCAATCATCGGCTGCCCAAGACTGACCTTTTTCCCAAGTGCTATGAAACACCTTACTGCTCTGGAGAATCTGTTGATTGTTGACTGTGAAGAGCTTACATTGTTGGAGTGGCAAGATATTGAAGGGCTTAGGATGCTCCGGTCACTGGTTATCGGAGGCTTACGCGAAATGGAGTCAAAAGATGTTCAATGCCTTGGGAGCCTTCAGATGTTGGTGCTTGCTGGTTTACCACAGTTAGCTACTTTGCCTCGATGGCTTGAAGGTGCTAGTTCTACTCTACAGTATCTGAGGGTAGAAAGGTGCCTGAATTTTGCAGCATTGCCAAAGTGGCTGGAAAATCTCACCTCACTTGAAAAACTTGAAATATCCAAGTGCAGTACATTATTTTCATTGCCCGAGGGGATGAGTTGCCTCACTAACATGAAGGTACTTAGGATCGACAACTGACTGATCTTGAGTTCAGAATGCCAAGGCAGGACCTCTCATATTTCTGAGGCTCAAATAAATGGAAATTGGCTCAATGACCCAACAATCCTTTGTTGGTTATCATGTTTCATTTTTATGTATTTTCCAGTTTCTTCTGTTTTTGTTTTCTTCCTATCTGCTTGTTCTTATCTTGGCTGTTAAGTGGGCACTCTAATTGCTTTGTTTTATGGGAAAATAAGCTACATTTCTTGGATTATCATGTGCTGATTAGTGTTATGCCTTAAATGGTGGTTTTTTGTGCCTATTATCAAAGATAATCGTGTAAACATTGCACCATCACAGCCAGAAGTACTTTGAAGCTATGTTGTTCGGACTCTTCAAAATGCTTCCGCACCCGTGTTGGATCCTCCATAAATGCACTACATTTGATGGATCCAACACATACCCAGCAGCATTTTTGAAGAGTCCGAGCAACATGGCTTTGGAGAAACCGGAGGTAAAATGTGTCTAGACATGATAAATATTAGTAGTACTAGTTCATTTTGGATGTAATGTTAAAGGTGATTCACTCTTAAAGAGAACATTGTATAGATTTCTCATTTCTAAGCGAGCTTTTATGTAAAGTATGTAACGTATGCAGCCAACTACAGGGCTGCTTGCTTTCTGTATTACTTACTTTTTGTTTAACAATCCAGCATCTGAAGTCCACTAGGCTCAACTAATACAAGTTCGTGCCGAGTAGACCTACTAAGGTGGTACGGCACTCCCTACTGCATATTATATTTGCTCCTTCTTTTCTCAGCTATGCGGATCATAACTTTACTTGATTCTTAGGTACAAAATAAAGAAGAAAGGACGTGGATAAAGATCAGGTATTGTCCAAAGCAAACACCTATTGAATAACCAGAATGGGGTTGCAAATGATTGGAGTCTTAACTTTTTAAATTCATGGACAAATTTCCATCATATAGAACATGAGTGACATCTTAATTTTTTATTGAGCACTTTGTGACTTCTAGAAGGAAACAAGAAAGGGATTTTACTACTTTTATTGGGTATATCATTCTTGTTCAGACTGAAAAACTTAAAAGACATAAAAACAATGATAGATTTCATTTCACTATCCTTTTTCACACGTGTTCACCTGCTTGAAAAGAGAAAAAAGTGTTTGTATTAAAACTTGTCTTGAAATTGACCTTCTCTGAGTACGGTCAATTCCTTCTGCTTATTTTCGGACATGAACGAGACTGACATCATCGATGACAGGTCCGCACATGTGACCAAAGTCATATATTTTTGTGTGATAGAATGGATTATAGAAAGCTATTGTTGTCCTAGTTTTATCTGCTTGGAACTCGAGGATTGCAGTCTTGAACCACCCCTTTCCTTGTGATACAAAGGAAACTTCTGTACTCGCCTTGCCAGCGAATGCTTGAACTGTCATTGATCCGTGGCAGTCATTGTTTGCATCGCCAATTGTGAAAGTCAGGTTGTAGAATTGTTTGGGGACTGTCCTTACGATCTGTGCAATGCCTGTTTCCCTTCCTCCTATTAATTCAACTGCTGCATTTCCTGAAGGCACTAAGAAATGCTTCGAGTCGATGTATTTCGCTGGTTTCATGAACTGAACCATCCATCCAGGGATTGGTGAGTACTTGTCTTGTTTCAAAGGCAGGACAAGCACCCCTGTCGAGAAGTTCTTGAATACATGAGGACCAAGTTCAAATCCACCATTTTTCACCAAGTTACCTGCAAATGTCCAGGAACAAGGTATTGCATCAGGATCTGATTTAAGGTTATTACATATATACCATTCTACTTAGCTGTTATGTTTTCGACTCTCTCGAAATCTTTGTTAAACACCTGTCGGATCCTCCAAAAAAGTACTACTTTTGGAGGATCCAACACACATGAAGGCATATTTGAATAGTCCGAGCAAAATTTAGCCTATTTGACTAACTGGGACTGATTTCGAAGAGTGGTCTCGGAAAAGGCCATACGGTACAAATAATCTATTGAGAATATAATTAATAAATAAAAGTATGCTCTCTTTAATAGCTTAAGCTTTTAGATGAGAAGATCATACACTTCAACATGGTATTAGAATTAGGCCCATCCCAATCATTATTTGGGCCTCCATCTTATATTGTACACGTCCTGGATGTCCAGTCCTGGGTGTGCGGGGGAGGGGAGGAGGGAGGGTGGAGGGATGTCGAGTCCCACATCGGCTCACTCGGGCATGAAAGGTCTCTTTATATGGTCTAGGCAATCTTCCCCTCATGAGCTAACTTTTGGGTTGAGTAAGAGACAACTGACTTCACATAATCCAACGTACTGTAGGATTGAATCTTACCTTTAGTATATGTTGCCATAGGCATTTCCTTGATTGCAACATGGTCTATAAGTGGTCCACATGTTGGATCTTCTTGTATACCAGGGTTGTGAAATATGATCTCAATAAAATCAGATGTAGATTCGAAAGCCCACGCGTAAGTGTCACCGCCATCGGCACTGTACAGTGTCTGAATGGGAAGATCACTTGACATGCCTCCAGCCGACACCTTAAGGACCTCATCTTGAGCACAAGTCCTGGTGGCTCCAAATGTGAGGGAATATATCGTGTTTGGCTTCACATGCACATGCTGAGAGACGGAAGCCTCATTCCCTAACAGAACCGCGTGGGCCCCACGAGGGATCGGGAAGTAGAAGCCACCTGGCTGGGGCCCACCGGATACCCACTCCACTATACCACTGATTTCCCATTCGGGCAAGGAGTATTTGCCAACAATCACTGTTTTGTTTAGATCTGATGGCCTTGGCCCTTCCTCGAAGTCTCCATTTTCCAGTAGATCTGTGGAGTATTTGAAAGAGATCAATATTACCTCACAGCTTACACTATATTGGAGATAACATTTGCCCAGATCTAAGTAGTTAGTTATATAAGGAAATAAAATAGCTCAAGAATCCTTTTTTGTTTTGCTGTGACTTAAAGACCTGCATAATTGTTAAAACCATGCATACAAATACAAAAAATGCTCAAGGGCAATCTTATTGGACTGAGGTGTAAAAGCTGGCTACAAACCTCAACGTAGTTGATTCGCTACTCCAGGTTCTAAGTGCAGTCGACAGACCAATAACATTTTCCTTATACAATATAAAAACTTTTTCTAAGCACTACTAATCTCAAAGAAGAATTCACATAAAAGTAGATCTTACCATCAAGATGTGGAATAGTTGCAGAAGCAAAGCTGATGTACAAAGAGAAAATGAGTAAGAAAGATAGAGAGAAGAGGGAAGCCATTTTAGTGCAAGAACTTGGTGAAAAGAATAAGAAAGTCTCGACTAGATTGAAGAGAAAAAGCCAGGAATCTGTCCTATTTAAAGAGTAATGTAAGTAGAAGAGTATAAAATTCAGTAAAAATAAGATTAAAAAAGGAGGAGATATTTATAGCCATTGCATGGTACCACTAAATATGCCATGAAATGTGTCAGGTTGTCTCATTTTACTTTTTGTTTGATTGAAAACCTGTCATTCTTTTATTATTAAACATAGTTCAAGTTTTCTGCACAGGTAGTTTAGTAATCTTTCACGCTATCAGATTGAGTTGGTCTAGACCAACAGATTTTCATATCAAGTTTGAAACAGAATTGACCTACTATATTAAGTTACATTGCACCGACAGTGCATCCTATTCTGTTAGTACATATAACTTCAAATTCTTAAACAAGTCCAATACAAACCACGAACATGGCTTACCTAAAATATTAATTGGTTGCCGTAATTTGCTCTGTATCACTTGGAATAGTTGAAATTGTATATTACAATGAAGCTTCCTTTTGTTTATTCTTGTACTTCACTTCCTTTGTCAGTTGAGGACATGTGAATTAGAATGGTTGCTTTCCTCTTAAGATATTTAAGTAAAATTTACACTGCATATTGTTTAGTGATGAGCTCCTCTTGAGTACCTTCCAATGATCCGAAAATTTTGAGAGACGGATGTGATTTGAAATGCCAATGTTTTAAAGTTCATCAATGATAAAAAGAATTGGTTTTGTACCATCGGTTTTGGAATAAAGAGAATACATAATGATTAAGCACTTTATGACTTCTTCAAGGAAACAAGAAAGGGATTTTACACTTTTATTGGATATATCATTCTTGTTCGGAATGAAAAACTTAAAGAAACATAAAAAACAATGGTAGATTTCACACCCTTTTCACACGTGTTCACCTGTTCGAGTATTACAAATTTGAATCTTGAAAAGAGAAAAAAATGTATTCCTATTAAAACTTGTCTTGAAATTGACCTTTTCTGAGTATGCTCACTTCATTCTGTTTATTTACGGATATGAACGAGACTAACATCATCAATGACAGGTCCACACATGTGTCCAAAGTCATGTATCTTCGTGTGATAGAATGGATTATAGAAAGCTATTTTTGTCCTAGTTGTATCTGCTTGGAACTTGAAGCTTGCCGTCTTGGACCATCCTTTTCCATTTGATACAAAGGAAACTTGTGTACTGGCCTTGCCAGCGAATGCTTGAACTGTCATTGATCCATGGCAATCGTTCTGTGCATCGCCAATGGTAAAAGTCAGGTTGTAGAAATGTTTGGGGATTGTCCGTACGATCTGTGCAATGCCTGTTTCCCTTCCTCCTATCAATTCAACAGCTCCACATCCTGAAGGCACTAAGAAATGCTTCGAGTCAATGTATTTTGCTGGTTTCATGAACTGAACCATCCATCCGGGGATTGGTGAGTACTTATCTTGTTTCAGAGGAAGGACGAGCACCCCTGTCGAGAAGTTCTTGAATACATGAGGACCAAGTTCAAATCCACCATTTTTCACCAAGTTACCTGCATATATCCATGAACAAAGTATTGCATCAGGATCCGACTAAGTTTACTAAATATGCAATGTAATAGGGGGCTTTCACAAATGCCTCTTTTGAGGTCACTGATTAAATTCTGTCCCTCTTAGTCCATTGGGCTAAATTTGCCTAGGGAAAATTCATCCGACGACTTTTAAAGGCGTAATTTAATCCAATGGACTATAACCGGGACAGAATTTAAAGAGTGGCATCAAAAAAGGCCATACGGTGCAAATAATCTGACGTATTGTATGATAGAGCTGAATTGCGCGTGCACTTCTGCCAGAGCAGAATCATATGTGTACTAGGTGTATAACTCAGCAGTATCTTCCATGAGAACTCCAAATCGGCATGAAACTTACCTTTAGCATATGTTGCCGTAGGCATTTCCTTGATTGCAACATGGTCTATAAGTGGTCCACATGTTGGATCTTCTTGGATACCAGGGTTGTGAAATGTGACTTTAACAAGATCAGTTGTTGATTTGAAAGCCCAAGCATAAGTGTCACCACCATCAGCACTATACAATGTCTGAATGTTAAGATCACTTGACATGCCCGCGGCAGAGACGGTAAGGACCTCATCTTGAGCACAAGTCCTAGTGGCTCCAAATGTGAGCGAATATATTGTATTTGGCTTCACCTTCACATACTGTGAGATGGAAGCCTCATTCCCGAGTCGAGCCGCGTGGGCCCCACGAGGGATTGGGAAGTAGAAGCCGCCCGGTTGGGGCCCACCAGAAACCCACTCGACTATGCCACTGATTTCCCATTTGGGCAAGGAGTATTTACCAATGATCACTGTTTTCTTCATGTTTGATGGTTTTGGCCCTTGCTCAAAGTTTCCATTTTCCAGTAGATCTGTGAAAATTGATCATCAAAATATTCTCAGTGATTAATTATATCATGAAACAAAATAGTTGAAAAACTTTTTTTTCTGTGACTTATATAGACTAGTTAATTCCATGCATACAATATAAAACTGCTCAAATGTAATCTTATTGGGCTGAGGTGTAAAAGTTGGCTACAACCGTAACTTGGTTGATGTGTTACTCGTCTCTTCAAAATATTTTCGGATGCGTGTCGGATCCTTCACAGTATAGCATTTTAGGAGGATTCATCACGGGTACGACAAACAGTCATAGAGAGTCCGAGCAACATAGCTTCTAGGGTACCCAATATTTAATATATATGTATAAAAGTTATATTTGACCTACATACACAGTATAATGTTCCAATAAAGGGTGTTTAACAGACCACCCTTCGCCGCCTATAACTCTATCCATGATCTACACTACCAAATGGAGTCTACATATACCAATATCATCCTCATTATACATTAAACACAATTTCTATGAACTCTTGATCTTTGTAGCAACTAGAGTTGCTGACTTCATAACACTATGTTGTTCGGACTCTCTAAAAATGTCGCCGGGTGTGTTGGACCCTCCAAACATAGTGCATTGTTAGAGAATCCGACACCGGTGTAACAACATTTTTGGAATGTCGGCATAACATAGCAAGAAAGTAGACAAGAATTCATATAAAGGTGGAACTTACCATCAAGATATGTAACAGTATTAGCAGAAGCAAAGCCGCTATACAAAGAGAAAATGAGTATAAAAGAAAGAGAAAATCGGGAAGCCATTTTTGTTCAAATTTTGGTGAAAAGAAGAGAGTCTCAATTAGAATGCAGAGAAAAAGTCAAGAATATGGTTCTATTTAAAGACTAATGAAGTAAAAAAAGTATAAATTTGGTAATATCTTTTTGGTACGATGAAAAAAATAATTTAGTAAATGATAAGATACAAAAACAAAAACGAAAAAAAAAAAAAAGAGAATACCCATTGCATGGTGCCACTAAATCAGCCGTGAAATGTGTCGGGTTGTCTCATTTTCTCTTTATTTGATTGAAAACTTTACATTCTTTTAATAACAAAAGAGTTTACTTTTGTCCACAGACAATATAAGTATTTTTTATACTAGCAGATTAATAGTTTGTTTGGCCAAATTTTTAAAATCTGTTTATTTTAAAAAGTGTTTTTTGAAAAAAAAAACTTTTAGAGAGTAGCAGTTTGTGTTTGGCTGATCAATTGCAAAACTGTTTGCAATATTAGAGCATCAATTTGTGCTTGGAAAATGTTTCAAAATTGCTTATGGGGAAAAATATTTTTTAGCTTTTGAAAAATAACTTCTGCTATTACGAAAAAGCACTAATTTTCTATCTAAAAGCTTTGGCCAAACGCTTCAACTGTTGAAAATAAACACTAAACTTGACCAACAGATTATAAGTGATCTATAACAACCGATAACTTTCAATAACAAGTTTGATATGGTAACTTGAAAAATAGATACAACATGCTATATTCGGGTAACTTGCACATATTACTGTTTTTTTTTTTACAATGTTTAGTATATTTAACTTGACTTCTTACCATTTTAGGATTATGGTAGGGTGGTTGAAATCTTTTCATCATTAACCAAGTGTTTTGGGTTCAAGCCATATAAATAAAATACTTTTGGTAGGGAGCGTTCTACTCCCTTCGTTGCCTACTCAATACGAATCTATATTAATCGGGCCAGGATGATTTTAAAAAAAAAAATACTGAAATTCTTAAGCAAGTCAGATACAAACCAAGAACGTGGCTTACCTAAAAGTCTTCATGGGCTGCCTTAATTTGCTCTGTTTCAATTGGAAATTGAATAGTTGAAAATTTGTAGATTTCAATGAAGGTTCCTTTTTGTTTATTCTTGTACTACTTCACATGAGATCTTCTAATTAGGCTTTGACTTGTAATCCAATGAATGTGTACAGCCAAGTACAAATTGACTTTTGCACTAGTCATTAATTTTCATTAATTGATGGAACATGTTTTACTAATACCATTTGAATTTTATTAATTTTGATATAAGTTGGGGTCCCTTTAAGTTATGGTTGATATTTATGATTTGCATGTGAACTGATGAGCATCTGAAATGCATTCTTGCTTATCATGTGAAATTGCTCAATGTTGCCTTACGTTACACTTTAGGTTTTTTCATATTTTTATGGTTAATAAATCGTTTCGTATTTTGTTCTTATCAGAGCTTAGTTTTAATGAGTGAATTTCATATGTCTAAAATTTGAGAAAAATGTCCAAACCTCTCAACTTTGATTGGTTTAAAATTCCCTTCAGGTTGAAGCTCCGTTAGGGGTTAAGATAAACAATATGAATTCTTACGAAAGGGTAATATTAGATCAAAAGTTTAATGGAGCGCAAATTGCTCAATTTCGAGTAATAGAAGGACAAATTTGACACTTTTCCCTTTTTTTTTTTTTTCTTGTTCTTATTTTCAGTTGTTGATTAAGAGATAAGCAAATGTTTATAATATTATATACCAACTGGTGAAATTGAACAGTAGAAAGTATATTAACAAATTCATAAAATTTTGTACTCCTTACGTACAATATGTTTTTGAAAAAATTATTATTACCTCGTTAGAAGAATGAACACTTGCATATGAACTAATCTAACATAGAAATTTTTACTTAAGCGACACACGAAGCGGATTACAGTGTAATTTACGGGTTCACGCATTGCCCATATTTTGTAATGTATTAAAAAATTCACTGAATATTTGTAAATATTTGATGAATCAAGTTATTATTATAGTATTAACTTAAGGTCGATGTAGGAAAAATCATAAACTTCAAATCCTGAATTATTTTCTTTCTGACTTGATAGGTGTAAATAATATTTATACAATTAAATCACTTGAAGGTATAATAGGAAATTATATTCAACTTATAAGATGGTAAATAAACTTCTATAAAAAAGTTAAATTGCATCAATAACATAAAAAAATTGATACACAATTTCGATGCACAAACAAAAAGGCAAATAGCAACAAATAAAAAAAGTAAGTTTTCTGATTATCCTCATACGATATTTTCTAGATTCTAGGTAGGATTTACATGCTGTGAATCTACTTCTAGACTGCTAATATTCTTTTTTACGTGAAAACAAACAAAGAAAAAATAAATGAAAACATTATCCTTAAAGAAAAAGATGACAAAAAAGAAGAATATATAAAATAAAAAATAAATAAAAAAGAGGCTTTATTCTAAAATCCAAATTGTCCCCTATTGTACGCCGGTTGGTACGGTTACGCGGCGTGCCATTTCACTTGCATGTGCTATCATGAGCTCCACAATTTATTTATTTTTCGTTTCCCTAGAAAGTAGATATTCATATTAAGGTTTGATTAAATTTGAATTCGCGTCAGAAAACTTTACATCGAGTAAAGCAGGAGATCCACAATTGATTAATTTGCTACGCACTCGCTTTTTAAATTTAAGTATCCATTGTCTCACTTATATAAAACTTTGGCCTTTTATATATCAAAAGGGAAGAAAAATTAAATTTGCATTTGTATTATTCGAAATCGAGTAACTGTAGTGTTTGGGTCAGCTTGCACGCACTTCGATTATTTTCACCGGACACCTACTACCTCTCATGTTAACTCTAGTGTTGGGTCAACTTGTACACACTTCGTTTAATTTCGCAGGACACCTACTACATTATCAGTACAGATATCGAGTAATTTTTTCCATCAAAACTTGAACAAATAAAAAATAATGTACTAATATTTTACACTATCAAGTTAAATCGATCTTCAATAACGAATAACTTATCTAGCTACTTGGATATGACAACTTAACAAATAGAATAACACGTTAAAATTGCACTTACAGTGCACTTTTTTCTTTTACAAGATTAATCTATGTAACTTGAATTTTTGTGAACGAATGGTACGGTGGAATGGTCGGGATACTTTCAAAACTAGAGGTTTCAGGTTCGAATCTGGAGATAGAAAACTTCTCTGTAGGGATTACTATGGGGTACGAAGAAATGATTGGGATTCCTCCACAATTAACCAGAGTCTCGAGTTTGAGCCTCGGAAATGAAGTACTTCTATATACAGAGTGCTTTACCTTTTTCGTGAGTCTATCGAGTGCAAATGAATTAGTCAGGTCACTAAATTTCGAACACCAGATGGTTTTAAAAAAAAAAAAAAAAAAAAAAACTTAAATTCTTAACAAGTCAAATAGTCTTAACTAAAAGTCTTACATTGTTTCCCTTAATTTGCTCTGTTTCAGTTGGAAATTGAAAGTTGAAAATTTGTAGATTTGAATGAAGGTTCCCTTTTTTTTATTCTTGTACTTCAATTCACATGAGATCTTCTAATTAGCCTTTGACTTGTAATCCAATGAATGTGTACAGACAAGTACAAACTGACTTTTCACTAATCATTAATTTTCATTAATTGACGGAACATGTTTTACTAATACCATTTGAAATTTATTAATTTCGATATAAGTTGGTGTCCCTTTAAGTTATGGTTGATATTTATGATTTGCATGTGCACTGATGAGCATCTGAAATGCATTTTTGCTTATCATGTGAAATTGCTCAACTTTGCCTTACATTACACTTTAGGGTTTTTCGTATTTTTGTGGTTAATAAATCGTTTAGTATTTGTTCTTGTCGGAACTTCTTTGTAACGAGTGAATTTCATATGTCTAAATTTTTTGAGAAAAATATCCAAACCCTTCAACTTTTGATTGGTTGAAAAATATCCAAACCCTTCAGCTTTTGATTGGTTTAAAATTCCCTTCAAGTTGAAGTCTGAAAAATATAACTTCTTAATGAAGGGATAATATTAGATCAAAAATTTAATAGAACGCAAATTGCTCAATTTCGAATAATAGAAGGACATATTTGCCACTTTTCCCTTTTTTCGTTGTTCTTTTTTCAGTTGTTGATTAAGAGATAAGCAAATGTTTATAATAATATATACCAACTGGTGAAAATTGAATAGTATAAAGTATATTAACAAATTCATAAAGTTTTGTATTCCTTACGTACAATACGTTTTTAAAAAATTTACAATTACCTCATAAGAAGAATGAACACTTGCATATGAACTAATCTAATATAGAAATATTTACTGGAGCAACACAAGAAGCAGATTTACAAATTTACAGGTTCACGTATATTCAATAGCTTTTGCCCATATTTTATAATGTATTAAGAAATTTACTACATATCTATAAATATTTTACTATGAATCAAGTTATTATAGTATTGACTTGAGGTTGATGCAGGAAAATCATAAACTTCAAATCCCGAATCATTTTCTTTGACCTGATAGGTGTAAACAGTATTTATACAATTAAATCGCTTAAAGGTATAATAAGAATTTATAGTTGTTATCAACCTGTATTCAAAATATACTTAAAACAGAAACTAGAAAATTTCAGAAAATAAAACCAGAATCTAAAAATTTAGAAGAAAATATCTAAAATCATGTACAAATTATATCGAGCCCACTGAATTCACAGTGTGTCCTTAAGGAATTATTCCCTTCAATGTACCCGAGGTATTGTAATACATCCTCCCAAGATAGAACGATTTACTCACCGTTGTAGCAGTACAGCAAACTCCGGCGACAGCGAACCACTCGAAGGCTGTAAATCACATGAGAATTTATTATTGTGCAAGAAGAAGAAGAGATGATCAGAAAATTTGTAAGGAAAAAATTTGAGGATCAACAGAATTTATAGCCATTGAAGCACTACTGGTTCTAAAAAGGTTTGTAACCTTTCAGAAAAGCCATGTTATAATGGGCGGGAAATTTAAAAAGATCCGGAAAAAAAAGGGGTCAGAAGCGCGGATCCGAGTCACTAACCGGGTCAGGATTTGGATAATTAATTAATAAATAATTAATTATATAAATTTGGTCCAAAAAAATTATCAATCCAGAGCCACAACCGAGCTAAGCACCAACGACGGCGCAAGGATTGCCTTCCTCTCAACCCTTTAACAACTAGAATGAATGCTTCTATATTTAAGTACAATGACTTTTCTTTCCACTACCTTTGTGGGAGAAATGCTTTTTCCATAAAGCAAAAGGGAACAATTCATTTTCCCTCCATATTTCTTCCCTCCATTTCCCATTCAACCAATCATTAAAACCCAATAATATCTATCTTATAAGATGATAAATAAGAGGTTCTATCAGAAATACCTCTCCACTCACAAAGGTAGAGGTAAAGTCTGCCTACATCCTACCCTTCCCAAATCCCATTTTGTGAAATTACACTAGGTGTGTGGTTGTTGTTGTAAGATGATAAATAAACTGCTATAAAAAGTTATATTGTATCAATAATATAAAAAGTTAATGCACAATAAAAAAGCAAATAGCAACAAATAAAAAAGTAAGTTTTCTGATCATCCTCGTGATATTTTCTATATTCTAGGTAGGATTTACATTCTGTGAATCTACTTCTAGACTGCTAATATTCTTTTTTGCCTGAAAACAAACAAAGAAAAAATAAATGAAAACATTATCCTTAAAGAAAAAGATGACAAAAAAGAAGAATATAAAAAATAAAAATAAAAGAGGCTTTATTCTACAATCCAAATTGTCCCCTATTGTACGCCGGTTGGTACGGTTACGCGGCGTGCCCATTTCACTCGCATGTGCTGTCATGAGCTCCACAATTTAGAGCCAGGCTTAAAAAGAAAATAAGTCTAAAAAAAAAATAAGTTGGCCCGACAAATAAAAGTTCATTTACCCAACTTTTTTTTTCATTTTTTTGCGCGGAGTGCCCTATTTTGGGGTGTAAAAATAAAATTTGTGGCTTTAAATTATGCTACAATCCTTTAATTTTTGCCCTTCGCATTGCAACTTTGAGCTTTCGTTAATGAGGTTCGAGTTCGAACCTCCGCTCAAGCATAAATTAGAAAAAAAAATCACAAGACAAGGTTTGGGTCACGTGTATGCGCCGATGCTCTGTCAAGGAATTACCACATTCAAGGACCGTTTAGCTACCTGTAAATGGGCGGACTTGGCATAAGTATGCGGTTTTTTTTTCACAAAGTTATGCGGTGGGGGCATACTTTTAATGGGCAAACTTTTATGCGGACCGCATAACTTTGTGAATCAAGTTATCTGCTTTTTTGCCAAGTCATCCATAAGGCATAAGTATGCGGGTCCGACATCTTTGGTAATTCCTTCACAAAGGTGGGGGTATACTTTTAATGAGCAAACTTTATCCGGTAAACTTTTGAATGAATTATCAAAGTTATGCGGACCCGCATACTTATAAAGTCGCACAAAGGCAATAAGTTGCCGGTCGACATAACTTAATTCCTTCACAAGTGTGTATGCCGTTGGGGGGCATAGCGAAATTTAAACTTGCCTTGCGAATTTTTTTAAAATTTTGACTTGCGGGTTCGAAAAATAAGTTTTCAGCTGGCAAAATTTAAAGATTTTTTATGAGGGGCAAAATTTAAAGACCACCCCAAAAGGGCATCAATTGCCCTTTTTTTTTATTATAAAACCGCCCATCCAAACAGGCTCTTATTTATTTTTCATTTCCCTACAAAATCAATATTCATATTAGGGCTTGATTAATTTGAATTCGCGTCAGAAAATTTTACATCGAGCAAAGCATGAGATCCACAATTGATTAGTTTTCTACGCACTCGATTTTTTAAATTTAAATATCCATTGTCTCACTTATATAAAACTTTGGCCTTCTATATATCAAAAGGGAAGAAAAATTAAATTTGCATTTGTATTATTCGAAATCGAGTAACTTTAAGTTTTAATAAAAAGCCAATGGGTATTTATAAGTCTTTTTCTTGAAGATTTGGAAACATAGAGTCCACCGACTTCACAATGGAACTCCCTTGAGTAAGGGCAAATCCAAAACGATTTGTGTATTAATGGAATATAAAAGTTTAACGACCAACAAAATAGAGCAATTTCGAATAGTGCAACGCCTAATTTAGACCTTCCACATAAATTAGAAAAATGTTGGAGTTAGCAGGTCATTTCATGTAACTTAATGCTTCTGACATACTACATATTCTGAAAACTGCATCTTCACATGCAAGCAGACACATATAGTGACACCTAGAAACAATATCACAAGAACGGGAGAAAAAAAGTAGCGTCAAGTTATTAAATACTAGAATTGATCGGGATAAGTTTATTTGTTTCAAGAACGTATGACAATGGTGATTTCGAATTGAGAATAAAATACCAAATCGGCGTTTCCTCTTCTCAAGCACCAATCTAGGTAACCTTGTCCTTTTTTTTTTCTTTTTTTTTTTTCTTGACATTAACTTCAACAAATTTCAGAATTTAACATAATTAAAATCTCAAAAGTCCAGAATGATTACAAAATTGCAGAGTTTTAACATAAAAATTAGCAAAAGTCTAGAATGCTTAATTTTTGTAATTGGTGAGAACTTAAAAATATATTGTAAATAAAGAAATTAACATTTTTTAAATCAAAAGATTTCTAATCAAGTGGATATAATATCATTCATCATTTTTCCTTCTTGTGTAGTTTAAGGTCTAAATACTTTTACAAAAAGTGATTAATCTCTTTAACGGAAAATTTCCAACAATGCAAGTGGCAACTACATGAAACACACGAGTACAAAAAAAAGTTTGAGAACAAAAAAGAAGCTATTTGGTTACCAAGAATAATTTTAATATTTTGTTTTTCTGTCCTCTAGCAAAGTTTCTCTCTTGAACAAATAATCTCCATGGTATAAGAAAATTGTTCCCAATCAGAAGGATCCAGCATGATTTTTGGATAACTTTTAGTTTCTCTTTCCAATTTGATACTAACCAACAATGATATTTAGTTTAAATAAACTTTGACCCTTGGATCTAAAAGTGAACAGATGTGCATGCATTAGTGAACTAGAGGTCTATATTGGAGAGGAACCAAATACAACATAATCAACAAAAGTTTTGGCTTTTTTATTTGGGTCATACGTTGTAGTTTTGTGCATCATTTAAGTGACTCAACAAATTTTTCTTAATTAGAAAGCTAATAGCACGTGTCAAGGTATAAATTGGCTCATACACCACCTTCATACAAAAAATTAAAAAGACAAGATGACGTAACTCACATATAAAATGTCTGACTGCAAAAACATAGTGCATGACAAAGGGATAACTGTCTCTATTTGTAAACCAAAATAAGAGAGAAAAGGCTAGAGAGAAAGAGGGAAAAGTTTTGGGTGTTCAAAGTAAGAGGGAAAAGTTCCTGGTGTTCAAAGTAAGATAGTAATTGTGATGTTCTAGACATCTAATGCTCTTAAACTTCTTTTAATATTAATCCATTTGCTCCTTTTCAAATTTTAAACAATTTTTCAATCTAAAATTCTTACTAAAGTAAGGGGGAAAAAAAAAAAGAGAACACGTAGTATTATATTTGTTTTTTAATTTAATTTTTTTCAAAAAGATAGTTTTTTGTTAGCAATAAATTTTTTGATGTAATTCTTATTTATCCATGCTATTTTTGAAATTTGTTGGTTGTGAAGAAACATCAACGGAAGGAACAAAATTAAAAGACAAAGAGCAAACAAAATTAAAAGACAAATAAAATGAAGCCTAGCTCAAAGTGACTCAACATGATGCATATTGTCTTCAGCTTTTTATTTAGGTTTGGGTTCTCTGTTGCAGTTTTTGTGCATTATACTCAACACATTTTTAGGAATTGATGCTTAAGTTATAGTTAGAGAGTCTCATATGTGAAATTTAGTTATATATCATATAGAAATATATTTTAAAACTAAGATTTTTATATTTGTGTGAAATTTAATACCTTACATCAATTTCTACAAAATTATGTGTAAAATTACATTTTCTTGTGATATATTTTATAAAAGAAATAATGTACTTGAGACTTATTTGAATAGAAGAACTTTGACAAAAGACTAAATTCCTTTTAGCAAGTTGGATGAACAAAAAATTAATATATTTCGGGGTTTTATAAGGTTGAGATCTTATAAGTCATAAGCAGTGGCGGATCAAGGATTTTCATTCAGGGTATTCGGAAAAAAAAAAAGCTAAATATACACTGTAATTTTTTGCCAAGAGTGTTCAAAAGTTAATATATGCACATAAATACAGAAAATTTACCCTATATATACACTGTAATTTTTTGCCGAGGATGTTCGGGTGAACACCCTGGCCCCCAAGTAGATCCGCCCCTGGTCATAAGATACTTAGAGGTCAATGCCACCTTTGGTTGAAAAAAATGCTAGGCCATATCATTTTATGAGCGGCAAGATGTCTGTATTACTATATATCCTATGCTTGGAAAATTCAATTAATTGAGAATGTGTTATTGTAAATCCAACGTTTTGGTCCCATATATTTGTCCTACCAAAGAACTAATTATCCATCTGATTTTAGACTGCCTATGGAGTTTTCTTACATATTGGAGATGCTGAGTAGTCAAAACGTACAAAAACTCTACTAGCATAGGAAGGAGTTTTTTCTTAGAATCTAGAGTCTAAACTAAGAATATATATATTATTATTATTATTATTATTATTATTATTATTATTTATTTAAGTCATCACCTTTAGATTGTGGGCCTAAGGTGTGGGGGGTTTAGCATGACCCCTACCATATTAATTGACGTAATAATATTACAATGATTAGAGGGGGACATGGAACCTTGCCTCTACAATGATTAGAGGGGGACATGGAACCTTGCCTCTAATCTATAGAAGAAGATTGAAAGCCAATCTTAAGGAAAGAGGAACCCTATACAAGTCTCTTTCCATAATACAAAAAGTATATTAACTAACAAAGAAATTGCATTTCTCAAATCTTCTTCTAAAAGTTGGTAACTGCCATAGATCAAGTTGAGCCAGTCCTTTTGCCTCTCTAGATAGACTTTCATGAGAATGATATAAGGTCCTGACTCTACTTGATGAAGCAAGTTTTGCTAAGTAGTCTACCACAGTATTTGCTTCTCTGAAGCAGTGCAGAAATTCAACAAAGGTACCCTCCACATTCATTAGGATCTTGCTAATTATTTGCTTGAGCTTTAGATTATCAGAAAAACTCCATTTGAATGTTATCTATGCCATTATGACTGCACCATGAGCTTCCAAACTCAGCTAATCATAATTGCTGCTATCACACTCGACTGGAATTGAAAATGCCATGATAAGTTTTCCTTCTTCATTTCTGATAATCCCTCCAATAGCAGCTCTTTTTGTTTCTTTGCAAAAGCTTCCATCAGTATTAAGTTTTAGCTTACCTATAGCAGGCTTTTTCCACCAGATGATAGTACATTTTAGCACAGGTTTGATTCTTTCAGCAATTTCACAAGTTTTGATCCAACTACCTCCAAAATCTATTCTTAGGAAAGCAACATTTAGAGCAATTTTGATGTTCCATATGGTCTGGTTTTCCAGTCTGTGAAGAGAAATTTTTTTTTTCTCCCCAAACCTACAAGAACTCCAATTTTTCAGATTTCCTAGCATATCATAATAGGAGCAGTCTAATAAATTGTTTTGTGTACCTTATTCTTTACTTTCTGGTTCCACCAGTGTTGTAGCAGGACATTAATAGGGATATGCTTATGAATCAGACCCAAAGGGGCTCCAATGATGTTCCAAATATGATTAGCTGTTTGTCCTTCAACAAAGACATGTTGAATGGAATCATTCTCAAGAATTGCACAGCATATACAAGTAGGGGAACCTTGTTTTCCAAATTTAACCACTGCTTCTTTGAAGGGAAGCTTTTTATGAATCAATCTCCAGGTAAGAAAAGAGATTTCAAAAGGAGTTGAGCTATGCCAGATATTATTTAGAAAAGGCATCTTTGATCTATAACTTCTAGTTAAGTGCCAAGCAGAAGTATTGGAAAAATGATCATTCCGGTTATCTTTCCAGATAGCATAGTCCACACTGTCTTCTTGACCAGCGTCAATGGTACTAATGTGAAGAGCAATATTTCCAGGCAAAGTATTATACAACTTAGTCATGTTCCATCTATGGTTTAACAGAAAGTACTTGACCATGACTTTGTTGCCGCCACCAATTCTATAATCAGAGAAGTAGTCAGCTAATGGACCAATACCGAGCCAATTATCCCACAAGAAATTGCATTCTCCATTGTTGATTTTCCAGCTAATGCATTTCTCTGCCTTATCTCTAGCTAACAACAGATTTTTCCAGGGACCCATTTTCTATCCACTGGATGCTTCCTTATGCAGTATTTAGCAGTTAAGAAATCAGTCCACATGGATTTGATTGTTCTAAATCTCTACTACCTTTTTATTGCCAAAGTGTTTGAAATATCTTGCATCCTCCTCATTCCTATCCCATCTTCGTCTTTAGGAAAACACATATTACTCCAAGAGCTCCAATGATATATGTTTTTTCCTTTTGATGCCCCCCAGAAGAAGTTGTTCATATGTTGTTCAATGAGCTCTAGAGTCTTCTTAGGAGGATCAATAACACTTAGAATGTAAGTAGGGAGAGCTTGAATTACACTTTTAATCAGAACCTGCCTCCCACCATGGGATAGCATGTTACCTTGCCATCCATTGATTCTTTTGATGATTTTAGCCAGCATGCTATCAAAATAACAGATTTTCTTTGGTCCAGTAAAAATAGGACACCCTAAGTATGTAAATGGGAAGTCCCTGTTCATAAAACCAGTGCAGTTTCTGAGTCTGTTAATTTTGTAAGCACATGTTTTGGGACTGGTCAAGAAGCAACTTTTATCAACATTGACTAATTGTCCAGATGCCCTTTCATATTTTTTTATCTGTTTCATCACCAATCTGATGGATTTAGAGTTTCCACTACTGAATATCACTATGTCATCAGCATAGGCTAGATGAGTTATTTGAGGGCCTCTAGTACTCATAGAGAAAGGGATGAAGCTCTGATTAGTAATAAGGCTATTGAGGGATCTGGACAGTACTTCAGCAGCAGTAACAAAGAAAGAAATGGATATAGGGTCACCTTGCTTCAATCCTTAGGACGATTTGAAGAATCCATGTCTTGCACCATTAAGAATTATAGAATACCAAACATTAGAAATACTTCTATTTATGAGACTGATCCAACTGGCATTGAAACCAAACTTGAGTGAGACACTGAACAGGAATGGCCAAGCCAGTCTGTCATAAGCCTTAGCCATGTCTAACTTAAGCACCACATTACCTCCTTTGTTATCTTTGGAAATATGGTGGATTATTTCTTGAGTTAACATCACATTATCTGTGATGTGTCTCCCAGATATAAATCCACTCTGATTTTCTGAGATGAGCTTAGGAAGGAGAGGGTTTAATCTGTTGGCAAGGATCTTTGACAAAATTTTGTTAGAATAGTTGTTGAGGCTTATAGGCCTAAACTCAGAGAAGTTAGAGGGGGACTCTACTTTGGGAATCAGAGTTAAACAAGTGCGAGAATAGAACCTGGTAAGATTTTTACCATTGAAAAATTCTTTGACAAAGTTGACAACATCATTTTCTATGATTTTCCAGCAAGATTGACAGAACAGCCCATTAAAACCATCAGGGCCTGCACTACTATCTTTGTTCATGCCAAAAACAGCAATTTTATCTCATCATTATCAGGCATCCTGGTAAGAGTTTCATTATCCTCAGCAGTGATAGTCTGAGGAATATGATCCATGGTATTTCCCTGATCAAGATTGAGGCTGAGGTTGAACTGTTTTCCAAAATGCTTGACTGCATTCTTTGCAATCTTTTCCTTGCCTTGAATCCATCTTCCTCTGTGGTATTTGATTCTTTGGATTTCTAATTTTCTTCTTCTGAATCTCAAGACACTATGAAAATATTTAGAGTTTTTATCACCATCTTTGAACCAACTAAGCTTAGCGTTCTGCTTTAAAAGAGAATCCTGTAAGCTAAGCCATTTGACATACTCAGCATATCCTTTATTGAGATCCTCTCTGGTATGATCAGAATTATTCATGATGTCCAGATTTTTTAGCAGTTCCATTCTAGCTTCCCAACTCCGCACATTTTCATGGATATCTCCAATATGGTGTCTGGACCAGTGGCTTAGAACTCTGCCCAGTCTTTTTAGCATAGATTGAAGAATCCACATGGCACTACCTCTAACCTCTTCCTTCCAGGACTTCTCAACAATTTCAAGAATATCAGGTTGATCAATCCAAAAGTTTAAATACTTGAAATACTTGATACTACTGTGGTGATCATCATTGAATTTGAATAGAAGAGGTCTATGATCAGAGCCTGTTCTAGCAAGGTGTTTCACCAAGTTTTTTTGGAATTTTTGGGCCCAATCATCATTAATCAGGACCCTATCTAGCCTTTTCCATATCTTTTTAGTCAACCTCCTATTGTTACACCAAGTAAATTTGGGTCCAGTAAAACCAACATCAGACAGCCCACAAGAATCCATAGTATTTATAAAGTCAATGCTCTTAAAGATTCTATAAGTTTTACCCCCCAGCTTTTCATCAGTATCCATAATAACATTAAAATCCCCTCCCATGCACCACGGTCCATCTACTTTGAGACTGACCTCAGTGATGCTATCCCATAATTCAATTCTCTCCAAGGCAGAACACTTTGCATAAATAGCAGTAATATAAGTACCTGTATCAGTAGGAGAGTCCTTGAGTTTAATGGTGATATGTTGGTCATTGCTTTCCAAGATCTCATAATAGTCAAAGTGGTTCCAAAAACACCATATTTGTCCATTAGTATTGGCAATACAGTGATGGAATCTCAAAAATTTCTTGTAACTATCAATTTTGTTCTTGTTTATGAAAGGTTCTGATATAGCCACAATAGCTACTTTATTGATCTTATTAAGCAGTTTCATTCTATGAATTGCTTTTTTGGACCTCACCCCCTTATATTCCAAATTTTTTTACTAATCATGGAATGGAGTGGGGAGGGGCACTTTGTCTGAATCTTCTCTCTTTGATCTTATCAGAAGACTTCAATCTGGGGGTGCGGCTCTCTTTTTTCCTCTTCCTGCTTCTTCCTCTAGAGTCAGGAGATCATATTTAAGAAAATAAAATAAAAATTGGAATCTATAGCATATCCCTCACCAATTGTAAAAGCATCTTTCCTACTTGAAGGTCTCTGAATTGAAGCCTGATAATAAATTTGTATTTTATATAGAACGTTTTACCTTCTAAAATGGAATTTTCAAATGTTAATTCAAATTAATCAGGTTCTAACGTAGATATTGGACATTGAATAAGAAAAATATAAAATATACTGTATATTACAATATCAGTACAATCCATTAGCTGGATAATCCATTATCTGGCTAGTTTTGCCGTTGTAAATTAATACCCTAATCCCTGCATGGATTCATTAAAGACATATATGTTTTTTTTTTTTTTATTTTTATGTGACATCACCAAAAATTTAGGAATCCAGTTTGGATTCTAAAAGGTACCTATAAACGGTTCATGACCAATCAAGATCTTCTACTTTGCTTCTTTTCCTAAAAAATCGTCCAATTAATGTGACAGCAAAATTATTTTTTATTCTCTGCCTTTAATATCTAGAACCTTCTTATCTTTTATTTCATATTCATTCTTTCTTCATTATGACAACACAAAACTCACAAACAGAAATTATACTAAATTTGTATAATTATTATTAGTACATCCTTTATCATGGGAAAAACGCACTAAATCATGTATATAAATTCCTTTTCTCTTTCTCCTTCTTTCCTAATTATTGTAGTACTAGTATTAGTACTTGTTTTAAGAGCATTAGGAATTAGAAGCTTAATTAATTAATTGCAGGTATGGAGAATAATAATTATCTTTATCTCTGCCTTTAATATCTAGAAACTTCTTATCTTCTATTTCTTATTCATTCTTTCTTTATTTTGACAACGTAAAAAAAAAAAAAAAAAAAAACTCACAAATAGAAATTATACTAAAATCCCAAGTACTAGAATTTACATGAAAATTACAAACATCATAATTAATTAGGACATCCTTTATCATGGGAAAAACGCACTAAATCATAATAATATAAATAATTGTCTTTCTCCTTCTTCCTTATTATTCTAGTACTAGTACTAGTACTTGTTTTAAGGTCATTAGGATTAGAAACTTGATTAAATTTTTTTCAGACATGGAGAATAATAATGAAAATTATAACAAAAATTTACTATCAGATAAAGAGTTCTTTGACTGGATTCCATTAGGTTATAGATTTTGTCCAAAAGATTGTGAGCTCATTGAGCATTATTTGAAGAAGAAAATCAATGGTGAAAAATTGCCAACAAATGATTTTCGAGAAATATGTACTATCAATCTTCATCATCCTCAAGAACTTTGCAGTAAGTCCTTTTTTCTTATATCTGCTGTTTTTTTTCCTTTTAAGTTTTTCATCTGGTGCACGGTACTCGTATTAGGTTTCGACTAGTCCGATCTTTTTTAATTTAGTTTCTCATCCGGTGCTTAGTATCTACATTGGGCCTCGACTAGTCCAGTCAATTCACGCGCGCCTATTAACGGGAAAACGCTTCTTACCAGAATCCCTTCTTTCTATATCCAAGAGTCGAATCCGAAACCTTGAGGAAGAGTAGAGAAATATCCTATCCATCCTACCACAATTTTCGATAGTTAATTTTTTTTTTTTTTAATTTAAGTATAAGTACATTGACATTCAGTAGAATACTTATTCTCTTGTCTTCCCTTTTTATTTTCTTTGGTTCTGACAAGAAAGGCTTCATGCATGGAAAGATGAGAAACTAACTGAGACCAATGTTGAAAAACATGTAACTAATTAATATTTACTCGCACCTCGTCTTTATCTGATAAGTCGATATGGTTTTGGTTCAAGCATACAGTGTGAGCAGGTTTTTACCTGAAAAAACGTTACGTACCATGACCAACATCGGGTGTTTACATGGTAAGTTGATATAATTCCGTGTAAACACCTGATGTGAATAAGTTTTTACCTAGAAAAAAATTCTTGTATGGAAACCCTAAATCTATTATATATCAGATGCAGAGATGGAGGTAGAATTCTGACTAAGGAGACAACCAAATACTTTTAGACGAAACTTTATTTGTATTTGTAGGAAATCAATCCGTGCCTTGTATTGATGTATCAAAGTTATTATATACAAAGTAGGTATCCCTAATTAGAATGATCTTTAGCCTAAATTACGGGACCCGATTTAATACATAAGAAGGAATATTTACAATATTTATACTATTACATTTGTATTAAGAAAATACACTTAATAGAAGTGAGACTCGAACCCAGCCAGGATCTCTCTGATTCTCTGTCTCAGTAACGGAGCAAGGATTTTCACTAAGGAAATTCATAATATAAAGAAATAGACATACGAAAAAAAACCAAAGAAATTAGACATCTATTAATATATATATAAATAAAAATTAATTTGACCTTGTATATATAGTGTGATTTTTTGGACAAGGGGATTCAGATGAACCCCTTGCGATATCCTAGCTCCGCCCATGCTTTTCCTGGTCTCATACCTTGTTGAATTTTAAGCACATGCAGCTATCTCGTCTAAAAGGCGATTCATTTGTTAGACAACTCATACTTTTATTTACTTAATTATGTTTTCAGCTACGGAAAATATGCATCAAAGAGGGGACAAGTGGTATTTCTTCACTTCAAGAGAAAGAAAGCACAAAAAAGGCAGCAAACCAAATAGAGAAGTCAAAGGCAAAGGCAATTGGAAGGCTACAGGTGTTGATGCTAAAATTACAAAAAATGACCATATTATTGGCTACAAAATGACACTTGATTTCTATGATCAAAATAAAATAAAATCTCAGTGGAAAATGCATGAATTTCGTCTTGATCGAAAAAGTTCTCCACCTGATGCAAATTGCTCAAGTGAAAACCAGAAGGAGGTTAGTAATATGTTCATTTATTTTCATAATTCTATACATATGTTCTTCCTGTATTTTGGTTTTGAGTTTAAATATATATCGCCGCCCAAAGAATATTTACAAGTAATAGCCTGTTTGGTCAAAATTATTTTTCCCCAAAAGTGTTTATTTTTTTCAATAAGTGCTTATTTTAAAAAAGTGGGTGTTTGGCCAAGCTTTTGGGAGAAAATAAGTACTTTTGGGGAGTAGCAGAAGCAGTTTTTCAAAAGCTAAATGAATAGTTTTTGCCCAAAAGCACTTTTTTGAAAAGTAATTTTGAGAAAAATACACTCACAAGCACTTTTTAAAAGCTTAGCCAAACAGAAACTGCTTTTCACCCAAAATACTTTCTTGAAAAGCACTACTGAAAAATACTTTTCGAAATCTTCTTAAAACGTGACATTTATAATCTTGAAAATATATAAGATATGCTACTTATTAAAGGTAAAGATAACATGATGGCGTAAAAAAAATTCTTATTACGATCGACGGTTTCTATAACTTAAACTCGTTTGTTTTTATCATGAGTTTAAATTATATCTATTGTCAATGTACGAAATTTCTATATCATCAGGTCATCTTTATTGTTATAGCGGGTAATCAATCTTATTCTGAAGATTGCATAACTCACATTTTAAGGAAGTTTACGTGTAGATATCATATTTAAGGAAGTTTACGTGTAGATATCCTATGAGTGACTTGATAATATTCGTTGGATGACTTGATAGTATGAAAAAAAAATTACACTAACGATATATATAAATTAGTCGTTTTACTTTTCTCTTTGTTTGTTTTCTAGCTACTTTCAAAACCTTTCTTTTTAATTTCTTAATTAACTTCACGTCCAGTCAAATATGGCCACATAAAACGGCGGAACATAGGTAGTGCATCGAAGCTTCTTAATTATTCTAGTTTTATAGTATTTCTCAATATTCTTTTTCATCTTCTTCTTCTTCCTTTTTTTTTTTTTTTTTTTTTTTGTGTGTGTGTGTGTGTTTGTATAATGATATTTTTTGGCAATTATTTTACCCCTTAATCTGTGTGTAGTTGGACAAATATGTGTTGTGCGAGATCTATATCAACACTGCGGCTAAGAACGACAATAACGACGAGGCTGCAAATTCTCCCAACATTGACAATAATATTATTGATCAAGACGATCCGAGTCTTGAAATTCTCAACATGTATCCTTATGAAGAAAAAATGGAGCATGAACAAAATTTTGCAGGTTTCGACAACAATTTGGAGTTTGGTGGTGATCATCAATTTGTCCAAGAAATTACTACTCCAAATTTGATATCATCATCAAGTAATGTTCATCAGCTTCCAAATTATGGTGATCATGGAAATGTTTGTTGCTTCCAAGGTTTTGATGAGCTTGGTGCAATGATCAAAGGCGGAGCTAGAATTTGAAGTTTGCAAATTCAGAAATTATTACCGAATTCATAGCTTGTCTTAGTTACTCAGTTCACAGACTAGGATAGAATGTTAGTAGGTAATTGAACGTTAGTCTCGCTTTCCTGCGGGATAGACTTGGTAGTTTGATGCACCGTACGTGTTTCTCCTTTCATACCAGTAGTAAGCATTTTTCTCGTAGTTTCTTGTCCTGCAATTTTTGGTACTACCTGTTATTTCTTCCTTTCGGCTATGCATTATTTTGTGGTTATTATTGTTCCTTTTTCTGAATGCTATGTATAATGCTTTCCGTATTATTTTTTATGTTCTCTTGACTTCTGTATTTTCTTTTTCAACCTGCTTTGATATGCGTTACTTGAGCCGAGGGTCTTTCAAAAATAGTTTTTCTACCTCGATGAGAGGAATAAGGTCTACACACGCTCTACCTTCCCAGATCCCACTCGTGAGAGTACACTGAGTATGTTATTGCTCTTGTTGTCGTCTTAGATAGTTACTATGTTGTTGCTCTTGTTGTCATCTTAGATTAGTTACTATGTTCATAATTAATTATTTATATATATATATATATATATATATATATATATAATACAATACAATATAGAGTCCGAGCAAAAGTTATTGGGTCCGTCTGAACCCGTAATTACAATACTCTACACAAGGCCCAGAGTGGGATACTCTTTTAATTTTTCTTTTCTTTATTTTGTTTTGATTGTATATAGCTTTAACTCCCTGCCTTAAACATGCAATTTTAAACAGATGCAAAATTAAATACTTTAAAAATGTTGAGAAGTGAGAAGACTAGTTCTATTCTAATATCAAATGTTATTATAGAAGTGTGTGATCATCTTATCTACGAATTCAAATAGTTTTTTTTGTTCTTCCGTCATTTCTTGTTTGTGCAAAGAAGAGCAAGCGTGGAATTTTATAATATTCATATACCATATGTATATAAATTATGTGTATTGGCTAACAAATATAAATTTATCTGGAGGAACGGCCAAATGTGTAACTTCTCCATATTGAAAATTATCCAAAAATAATTGATGGGTTTACAGGTTTTTGTTGACGGGCAGTTGGGCACCTAACAGGCCCAATATGTTATTTTTGGGCTCATATCTAAAGTTAAGAAAAGGGAAAACTACATATATATATATATATATATATATATATATAGAAATATTTACGAAACGCTTGTGTGATAGTTTTCCTTATTTACAAAACATAAAGATATATTACGAAACATGATGGATTTTAATATATTTTTCGTTTTTTTTTCAGAAAATATATTTTTTTTTAAAAAAATTATTTAAAAAAAATTAAAAAAATTCATTTAAAAAAAATATATTTTTTAAAAAGAAAATAATTTTATATTTTTTTAAAATTTTTATTTTTAATTTTTTGATCAAAGGCTTAAAAAATTACCTCAAATTTTTGTGTACGAAAGCTGTATGAAAAATGTATGAAATGTGTATGTATGAGAGAAATTTTTAATATAATTTTCATACACAAAATTGTGAGCGAAAACTTTAAGCCTTGAAAATTGTATGAAAGTTGTTACAATGTTGTAGTTGTATTAATTTTCCAAAAACCTAATATGAACATTATATACGAAAAATGTGAATGAAATTATAAATCTTGAGCGAGATATACACATTTTATACCATTCTCATGCATAAAATTTTGAGTGTAATATTTAACCCTTGATCGAGATATACACACTTCATACATAAATTTTGAGCTAACTTTTTAAGCCTTGAGTAAGATATACACATTTCATAAACAAAAATTTGAGCGATTATTTTAAGTCTTGAATGTTGTATCAAACTTGTATACAATGTTGTTATAGTTGTATTAATTTTACAAAAATCTAACATGAACTTTATACACAAAAATGTGAGCGAAATTTTAAGACTTGAGCGAGATACAAATTTCATACTGTTTTCATACACACAATTTTGAGCGGATTTTAAAGTCTTGAATGAGATATACACATTTCATACATTTTTCATACCGTTTTCATACACTAAATTTTGAGCGAACTTTTTAAGCCTTGAGCGAGATATACACATTTCATACAACTTTCATACATAAAATTTTGAGCATAAAAAATATATAAAAAAATATATATATTTTAAAAATATATATATATTTTTTAAAATTAAAAAAATTAAAAAAAAATTTTTTTTAATTTTTAATTTATTTTTAAAAAGCATGTTTTGTATAGGGTTTGTAATGTTATGTTTTGTAAATATAAAACTATCGTCACGTTTCGTAAATATTTCTCCTTAAGATGTATATATACGTAGTTGTCTCTTAAGAAAAGTTAGGTAAACAGTATGCTTAAATGGGCTTGGGTATTTCTATTGACATAGACTGCAACCAAAGGGCCTTTAGCCCAAAATATGTCTTTGGGTGTAAGGGAAATTGACATTTTAATACAAGTAATACATAGTATTGGCATATTTTTAACCCAAAACATGTTAGCATGTTTTAGGCCTAAAATAATTGACATTATATAGCCAATCAACTAAAGATGTGGCTTAATAATAGGGATGTGGAGCAAAATTAGGAATCTCCACGTTGAATATCACTAAAACTAGGGATTCCATTTCTTATTTATTCACTTACTAGATATCCCTAAAATTATGGATACAAATATCACCATATCTTCTATCATTTTCGTATAATTAAAACTGTATTTGTTAAGTGGGTCTATAAAGGCAAAAGCATGATCTCCTTCAAACTCTCATATCTCTTAGTAAACATATTTTCCATATGTATAACTATAATAATCCCAGTGAAATACAAGAAAAATTGAAAAATAATAAATTCAAACCACATATTTAGTATGTATACCAGTGCAAAATTATACAGATACTAATGCAAACAAATGTATATCAATTTATGTATACATTAGGTGTATACAACACATTCAACAAACCAGCAAGTGTATACAATATATGTATACTATTAACAATGTATTTATACAAAAACCAAGTTGAAAAATATAAAAACATGTGTATACATCTCAATCAATATATGTATACTTTAGGTACAATTCGTTCAACAAACCAGCAAGTGTATACAATAAATGTATACAAATAACAATAGATGTATACAAAAACCAAATTGAAAATAAAAAAAAACATGTGTATACATTAAGTTGTATACATCTTAATCATCAAACCAACAAGTGAATACAATAGATGCATCCAAAATAAAGTTGCAATTAAAACCCAAATGAGATTTTCAAATATCTACACATATATAGTTAAGGGAGAGAGATTTCCGAATAATAGTATTTATTATTCAAAAATCAAAATACATATACCTAATTTAAAATTCAATTATTTTCTTAAAAACAACAAACCCAACTACAAATAACCCTCTAATGAAGAATTTAAAGAATATTAATCATTGTAGAGTTCTAATGGAGAGAATTTTGGGGAAGAAGTTAGAGAAATATAGGAAAGAGAACAAGTATACATATACAAAAATTTAACCTTTTAGAAGAGAGAATGTACAAAATTCCTATTTTCACTTAGCACTTTATGGGTCATATATGTCAATTTTTTTAACCCAAAACGTGAAAATGGGTCATCTTATGCCACATTCTTAAAACTTGGTTTATATATGCCAATTTCATGTACCAAAATGTACACAGTGCCAAATCTCCTAGATGTAATGTGGGCAATTCGCAGGACTGTCCCTCATTCGTGGTGGTCTTTAATTTTTAGCCCTCAAATTGCTGGTCTTTAATTTTTGTCCTTTGCGTAGAAACCCTGAGGTTCTGGGTTCGAACCCCGGTTCCGGCATAAAAATAAAATGTAATTTCGCAAGGCAAGGCTTGGGGAAAGTTATGCCCGATCCGGCCTAAGCGCCTTAGGCATAACTAAAGTTATGCCGGATCCGGCAAAAATTTTATGTCTTAAGGCAATTTATAAGGCAGACTTTTATGTCGTGAGGCTTAGTTATGCCTTAAGGCAACCTCTGCCGGATCCAACATAGGTTGCCTTATAAGGCAAACTTTTAGTTATACCTTAAAAGTTTACCTTATAAGGCAACCTATGTTGGATCCGGCATAACTATAGTTATGCCTTAATGCAACTTATGCCGCATAAGGCAAACTTTTCTCAAAGCCTTGCCTTGCAATTTTTTTTTTTTTATGACTGAGCGGGGGTTCGAACCCAGAACCTCAAAGATTTTCGGTCACCTTTTCAAGCGAAGGACAAAACTTAAAGACCACTAATTTGAGGGGCGAAATTTAAAGACCACCCCAAAAGAAGGGCAATCCGCGCAAAAAAATGATGTAATGTACTTTCAAGTATGGTCTTCACATGCTTATATACTATTTATTTTTATGTTTGTTCGTTTCCTTTTTTCGTTTTTACTCTGTTAGTGAAGCATTTTACTGTTAAATCTATAGAGACAGAAAGAATTAAAGTTACTGGGATATTCTTCTCTATTTGGAAACAAAACTAGACTTCAAAGTTTCATCTCTATTTGGATAAATAAAACTACACTTTACAAATATTAAATGCACTTAGAAAAAGGGGGAAAACAATATGTGGGAAAATTTCAATTATGTCATTCTATCAAAAATTTCAATTATGTCATTCTATCATAGTGAGAAAAATTGACAAAAAAACAATTGATTTGGAAACAAAATAGAAAGCCAAATAGAACATAGAGAAAGAAGAATTGATTTTTTCCTCTTCTTTTGGTTATTTTAGGGGTGGGCCCCCTAGTTTTCCTATATATTAAGACAGAGTGCTTGATACAAGGGTCATGATGCATGTCTAATAAAGAGAGCTCAAAGTCAATCAATATTAGATCCCACAGTCAAATCTCATTTGCTTTATGAGTAAACTTTTTGAATGCTTGTGTCTTTTATTATTATTTTGTGTGTGTGTGTGTGTGGGTGGGTGCGTGGGCGGGGGGGGGGGGGGGGGCGCTGGAAAGCTATTTCTCTGAAGAGAAATAGGTAAAAGGAGCATTTAAGGATTGTGATTTAGTGGTCGATGAAATAATTAAATAATAATAACAGATGATCGAGGTTTCAATCCGAGCAAAGATATATAAGAAACCGTCAAGTGATTACTTCATATATCACTATTAAGAAATTGTTAATTTCTGACGGACGCCCCATCAAAATTTGGCCCGTCGCCAAGGGATTTTTTGATTGAAAATTCATGGTAAGCGTTATCGATGAGCCAAATTTCGACGGGCTCCATTGTAACTTAGAGATTTTCTAGTAATGTTTGTCTAATAGCTTTGACGGGAAAATTTCATAAGCGGATCTAAAATTTTAAGTATATGAATTTTTAAATTTTAGGGTAGGATTACTTATTACTGTCGGGATAAAATATTTGAACATATTAAGTGTTTTTTTTTTTTTTCAAAATTAATACAGTATTGGGATCAAAGCTAATAGGTTTGGCCCAACACGTAACTAATGATGTAAAGGTACCCTTAGACAAAGTTAACCGGTACTTGTGTTGGTGTAACATAGTAGCCAAAATCAGATCCAGGATTTAGAGTTTATGAGTTTCTACAACGACCTCAAGTTAATAGAGAATAATTATTGATTCACAATTAAATATTTAGTAGCTTTCTCAATACGTAACAACATCCAAACACAAGCTACTGGGGGTTCATGTGAACTCGTAGGCGACACTCTAGATCCGCTCCCGTAACTATCAAGTAACATAGTTAAAATGCGCGTAAACTGATACAAACATCACCTTTATATTTAACTTTATAAAAAGGCAAAGGTAGGCACACACACCATGACTACTTCACATGCTATTGGTGGGAAGAATTGAGAGTGGAGTCATGTCATTAGTCTAGTTTTTTTGGCCTTTGAAAAGTGTAGTAGTAAAAAGAGAGGGCAAGGAGAATTAAAACTAATTAGAACACGGGATTTGGTTGTTCTAGTCTATATATTGATTGTTCTTGTTTAGTACAGACATGGTTTTGTTTTGGTACTTGTTATTTTTACTTAGTTTGTTGTGGATACTGAATTATATGAAATGACCCTTAAATCTCCCCTTTAACATTAGCAACTAGGTAATGAAGTGTGTTTTCATATTAATAGTGCTAATTTTCATATTAATAGTGCTAATTTCTTAGCTCCTTTCCCCTTCACACTAATAGTTGAATTTTAAGTTTAGCCATAACTCTTAACAATGGGATAATAACTCTTTTGATCCCCATTTATTGATTAATTCTGATTTTAATACTTGTAATATTTGACTAAACACATTTAACTAATAATAGAGAAGGTGTTGGTGGACGGTGGAACAAGAAGTGGAGGAAAGGGGATAAAATGAGTTGGGACGGTGAGGTGGAATGTCATGCGGCGTCCATCTCATCGAAAAGTTAATTCCATATGGGATTGAACACCCATTAGCTTGGACAGATTAACAAAGAAGGATATATTTGCGTCACTTGGGTAAGTGTCAGGGTAATTTTGTACGGATAGTATAATGGAGGGTAAAATTTATTCTTTTCAAATAATAAAAGGGTAAATTTGACCATCTTCCCTTTGCATAAGTACAAGAATAATGTTAGATCAAAACTTTAACGGATGATAAAATTGAGCAATTTCAGATAGTACAAGAGCAAATTGACCATTTTTCCTCCACAAAATGAGGAGATGAATTAACATACTCATTGAATTCATAGAGTTGCATGAGTTAAACTCCATAAACTTCACATTAATGCTCTTCTAATATATTAAAGTACATCAATTATAAGATATAATCCACACACTAGTCTAATAATAGCTTAGGAAACTTGTAAAATTGGATGAACTTATTAGTGCTTAATGCTGATCTTTAACCTAACATGAGGGGCTAATTAATCAAAAGTTCCGGCGTTTAAAAGCTGAATGATTCTTTTGGCTATATAGATATATTTCTAATTCATATACTTGTATCTAAGGAAAAAGTATACAGTAATTAATTAATTAATCCCAAAAAATATGCAACAAAAGTGATGAAATGATTAAAGTCATTTGACAATGATAAAAGATGGTATATCATCATTGTCCATGCAAATGCAAAGTGCCAATTCAATGATTCCTGCAAATTTTTCTGCTGAATGTATGTGATTTTTTTTTTTGGCAAACGTCATGATGATAAAAAATACTTATGAAAACTTAAAATCTCATGAAACTAACACCTCACTACAAGAAAATATAGAAATTGCAACAAAAAAAATTTATATTTGGCAACAACTTAGTTTTATTGTTGGCAAATGATTTTTTTGTTGCCAAAGAATTTAATTATGATGCTATAGTATTGATTATTGTTGCAAAAAGTATTTTTAGCAACAAAAAAAAAGTTGGTGCACGTTGTTGCAATAATGTTAGTTTTCGAAAAGTTCAAACAAAATATTTTTTTTTTCGTAAAAAATTTTCGTAATAATAATCAATCTATGGTAACAAGATTTTTTTTGTTGCCAAATATTTTTTCTGGTAGTGCCTTGACAGAGAGAACATTTAGAATGTCGTATACAGTTACAAATTGTATTTGTTTACTAAGAATATTATTATGTGCAAGTCACAATTAAAATGTATGTGTTTATGGAAGATTAACCAACACAATTTATGAAAAAGTTTTTCCAAAAATTAATTCAAAGAAATTTTATTCCCTTTTTACCAATAATATACCAATCCATCATGAGAAAAGAAAATAAGAAAAGAGAGCCTCTCTATATCAATGATGTTGTCTTTGAACTTTTTAACCTAGAGAGAGAATTTTAAATTAGGCATTTTGATTTTTGTCACCTTATTTATGTACATTTTCTCTTTATAAGACGGTGCTAATTTTTTTTTTTTTTGACCTTATTTATTTTATTTTGTTTTTGTTGAGGGGAGGGCACCCTCTACTATCATAGAGACATGCTAAGGCCCTACTTGTCTGTGAGAATATAATATGCCCACACAGCTTTTCACATTATTTGAGTGTCCCACAAACCTCTTTTCCTAATTTTGTAGGTCCAAGCACATTGTGAAATAATTCAATTCACCTACAAAAATTCAAATGTGTGAATGGAAATCAGTCATTCAATCATACATGTACAATGAGAATGGCATACATTATCACCTACTGAGGGCTTCTATTAAAGATTATAAATATTAACTTGTTGGGAGCTACAATGACGTCGTTATACATATCTGCAGGGAGGCAAATCAGTATACCGACTTTTTGACAAACGAACAGCACAAACATGAAGATAATTTGCTAATTTGTGAAGTTGCGTAAAAAAATATGGAATTTCATATCTCTTGACTGATTTTAGCCATGTGGCCTACAAAATTTTACGTAATACTTTTCATTGAACAAAACAATAATAATTAATAATCACCATATAATAGTATATTCATTACTCCATTAATTATGTCATAAACAAAATTCCTACTTCAAGAATTATTGTACTGTCTTTGTTCTACATCGACCTACTACCCCACCCCACCTCAGCCCTACTAATTGGAAATATTGAGTTTAATACCATGTACTACTAGCTATAATAGTAAATATTACGCTATCCGTTTTATTTTACGTAAATATATTTAAGAAATAAACACTTCTAAACTTTATGATTTTAAATAAGTCACACGATTTGTGTAGCGGTAAAATTATGTCATTAAGAATAAAATGAGAAGCTTAAAACTAAATTGATATAAAAATATATTATTCTTTTTGGTATATATAGAGTACTACATGATATAATCGCGGATAGTATTCAGTAAGTACAGTTATAATTTTTTAATTTACAATTTTCTCACATGGACTGAATCCTAAGCTTTGAGTATGATTCTACATTAAAATATTTTGTTCTTCCTAGTATTGTCCGCTAAGTGACCCTTTTCATTTAAAGTTAAATACCAAAATTCAAATAGTGTATTAACTATAAGACAATTATACTAATGATGCAGAATTTTTTACCAAAAAATCAAACACTGGATGAGTAATAGTACCAAATTTAATAGTGAAACAAAATGTCCTTGGCCTTCATCAAAACAAACAAACAAGAATACTGTTGTCTTAAATTGAAAAAGCTAAAAAGCAAAAATGTGTAACCAGCTAAGCAGGCAAACTAACAGTTACAGTATACCTAAACAGTTTCATTGACTCATGAACTGTTCATTTTTCTCGTGACACTTGCTTGAATTTTTATGATTTTTGTTAATTACCACCAAGAGGTATGTTATTATAGTGCAATGATTGAGATTCTTTCGTAGTTAGAGGATTGAATTCTAAAACAAACTGAGAATTTTTGAGCCAGAATGGAGAATCTCTTGGTATGGAGCACTTTAACTCTATAATGAGTTTATTTGTCACGAATTTGAGATCCTTTTACTCTTAATTAGATGTCCGAATTCAAGCCGGGACCAAGAAATTTCAGAGTCGGAATGGAGAACCTATTGGTAGGCAATGCTTTAACCCCATAATGAGTATACATGTCGCGAATATGAGATCTTTTCAAGCTTAAACAGAGGTTCGAATTCGAGCAAGAACTGAGAGTTTTCGAATCAGAGTAGAGAATGTCTTGATAGAGAGCGCTTTAACCTCATAATGAGTCTACCCCTCGCGAACTTGAGATCCTTTCGTTCTTAATTAGACGTTTGAATTCAAGCGGAGACTGAGAACTTTCGAGCTAGAATGAAAAGTCTCTTGGTAGGAAGCGTTTTAACCCCATAATGAACCTACACGTCGTCTGGGTATGGAGCACTTTAACCGCATAATGAGTCTATCCCTCGTGAACTAGGGATCCTTTTGGTCTTAATTAATGGTTTGAATTCGATCCGAGACTGAGATCTTTCAAACCAAAATAGAGAATCTCTTGATAGAGGGCCGAGTCTAAATGTTACAAATTTAAGATTCTTTTATTCTTAATTAGAGGTACGAATTCGAGCCAAAAAACTTTAGAACCAGAATAGAGCATCTCTTGAATAATAGCGCTTTAACCTCATAATTAGAGGTTCTAATTCAAACAGAAAACTTTCGAACCGGAATAATGAATCCCTTGATAGATAACACTTTAACCCCATAATGAGTCCGCTCGTCGTGAATCAGAGATCCTTTCATTCTTAATTAAAGGTTCGAATTTGAGTCGGAATTGAGAACTTTCCAGCTGGACTGAAAATTCCGGGGTAGAAAATGCTTTAAATATTATAAGACTCCCTCCGGATTAAAAAGAGTGTCCACTTAGTCTTTTTTTCTTGGGTCAAAAAGAGCGTCCACTTATCAAATCAAGAAAGAATTAATCTTATTTTTCCAGATTTGCCCCTATTAAGTGTTAAGTGATCAAATCTCAATACCGTTTAATTGCGTAGTTTAGTCAAATTACTTATTTTGTATCTAGAGCTATTATTTTAATTCGCGCGTAAATGATCAAGTTATACACTTTTTCTATCCTGGAGGAGTAAGACGAATCCAAATTAATCAAGGAAGTGAGCTCTAAATACAAATGGTTGATAAACAATTACTACTTCTCTGAGTTGATTCCTCTATAGTTCTACTCAGTACTCAAAGTTCCTCTTTTTCACCTTTTTTCAGAAATTCCCTTCACACTTTCCCTCTTCTTATGCCACTCTTTCTGTCTAAAGATACATAGAAATACACAACAGACATAATAACACACAGACACACACAGAAACACCTGCCCCCTTGAAAATCAGTTACATAATCAACATTGTACACATCCCCCGACTCCCCGTCCCCCCCCCCCCCCCCCCCCCCCCAAAAAAACACCCCACAATCTTCTCTATGTTTGTCCTGCAACCTTAAATCTAATCTAAATTTTGTTTTCTGCAACTTTTAGTACTACTAATAAGTACTATAACAATTAGTCCCTTGTTCTTTATTTTTATTTTTTTACTCCTTAATATTTTTTGTTTCAGCTTAGCTAGTCTAGCACTCTAGCATAGTCCCAGGTTTTCTGTGTCCCTTTGTTTTTAAGTGTTTGTTTTCTTCTTCTATACGCAATGTTTTCTTCATTTCTTGACATGAGTTCTACTTGGTTACATTTTATTTCCTTAATTTAAGGGCTTCCCAGCTTTTTGGTTATGTTTCATTTTTCAAGATTCCTTAAATGGAATACTCACCTTCAACTAGTCACATTGTTTGAGCATTTCAAGACTCCCTTTTTTCTTCCACCCCACCCCCTTACCCACACACACTCACTCAAATTCTTTAGAAAATTTTAGTGTAACATTATTATCATTAATGGATTCTTGATTGTTCCATTTGGTTGTTTTGGAGGGAAAAAGAAGAAAGAAGAAGAAAAATTGAAGCAAAAAGGTGTTTTCTTTGACAACAAACTCTTGAGCATTTCAAGACTCAATTTTTTTCTATCTATAAACCCTATATTTTTCATTAATGCATTCTTGATTGTTCCATTTGGTTGTTTTGGAGAGAAAAGGAAGAAGAAATTAAAGAAAAGGTGTTTACTTTAGAAAAACAACCTCTTGAGCATTTCAAGACTCAATTTTTTTCTATCTAAACCCCTTTTTTCACCCCACCCCACACCACCGCACGACCCCCCCCCCCCCCTCCAAAAAAAAAAAAAAAAAAAAAAAAAGAGGAAAAATAAAGAGGAGGTTCTGTTGAAAATTCCCATTTGGTTGTTTTAGAGGGAAAAGGGAGGAAAAAGAACAAGAAATTGAAGAGAGAGGTGTTTTCTTGAAAAAATTTCAAGAATGTCACTTTTGAGCATTTTGTTAACTGTGTTTTTCCTAGTTGGTTTGTTATCAAGATTCCAACTTGGGAATTCCCAGTTAGTTTTTGATGATCAAAATGTAGTGGAAGCAATTGGGAAAGAGTTATCAGTCCCTGGATGGGGTCTAAATACAACTGATTTCTGTTCTTGGAATGGCATTGTTTGCAGCTCAAACAACAGTTCAATTGTAGAAAGACTTGATCTTTCTGGTTTTAGATTACAAGGTAATTTGAATCTAATATCTGAGCTCAAAGCATTGAAGTTTCTAGACCTTTCTAATAATAACTTCCAAGGGTCTATTCCAGTTGCATTTGGAAACATGTCTGAGCTTCAGTTTCTTGATTTGTCTTTTAACAAATTTGGAAACTCAGTTCCTAGTGAATTAGGTAAGCTTAGAAACATTAAGGCATTGAACCTATCAAAAAACTGGCTTACTGGAGGTTTACCTGATGAGCTTAAAGGGTTGGTGAATTTGCAAGATTTTCAAATATTTAGTAACTTCTTGAATGGTTCTATCCCAATGTGGATTGGTAATTTGACCAATCTTAAGGTTTTTACAGCTTATGAGAATGAGTTTAGTGGTGATGTTCCTGTTAACTTAGGATTGTACTCTGAGCTTTCTTTGTTGAACCTTCACTCAAACCAACTTGAAGGTACTATTCCTGGGAGCATTTGTGCTAATGGGAATCTTGAATTTCTTGTTCTAACTCAGAATAAGTTGACCGGAACGATTCCTGATTCGATTGGGAATTGTAAAGGACTTTCAAGTATTAGAATTGGTAATAACAAGTTGATTGGAGGCATCCCTAAATCAATTGGGAATATCAGTAGTCTTACTTATTTTGAAGCTGATAGTAACAATTTGTCTGGTGAAATTGTACCAGAGTTTGCTAAGTGCTCTAATTTAACTCTTCTTAACTTAGCTTCAAATGAGTTTAATGGAACTATTCCTAGTGAGTTTGGTCAGCTAAACAATCTTCAAGAATTGATTGTTTCTGGTAATAACCTTTATGGAGAGATTCCAACGTCAGTTCTTAAGTGCAAGAATCTCAATAAGCTTGACTTAAGCAACAACAAATTCAACGGCACGATACCGGCGGATATATGCAACACTTCAAGATTGCAATATTTGCTTTTGGGGGAGAATTCGATTCGAGGGGAAATACCTTATGAGATAGGGAACTGTGTAAAGTTGCTTGAGTTGCAAATGGGGAATAATGAACTTACTGGAAATATCCCTCCTGAGATTGGTCATATGAAGAACTTGCAAATTTCGTTGAATTTGAGTCATAATCATCTCCATGGCAAATTGCCTCAAGATTTAGGAAAACTTGACAAGTTGGTTTCTTTAGATGTTTCTAATAATCGACTCGTTGGGAATATTCCGCCCGCATTGAAAGGCATGCAGAGTTTGATAGAGGTTAATTTTTCGAGCAATCAATTAGCCGGTCCAATACCGACTTTTGCACCCTTTCAGAAAAGTCCTAATTCAAGTTTTCTTGGAAACAAAGGGCTATGTGGTGATCCTTTGAGTGATGGTTGTGGAGATTTAAACAGCTATGAAGGTCACAAGGTTTCTTATCGAATAGTTTTGACTGTTATCGGTTCTGGTTTGGCAGTTTTCATATCAGTTACTGTAGTTGTTTTGCTGTTCATGATGAGGGAGAAACAAGAGAAAGCTGCAAAGGAAGCTGGAAAGGCTGGAGATGATGATGAAATATCTAGCAAACCGGTGATACTAGCGGGGAACATATTCGTTGACAATCTAAAGCAAGCGATTGATTTTGATGCAATTGTAAAGGCGGTCATGAAAGACTCGAATAAGATTTGTGTTGGTACTTTCAGCACTGTGTATAAAGCGGAAATGCCTTCGGGGATAATTTTGTCGGTGAAGAAGTTAAAGTCTATGGACAAAACCATAATTCATCACCAGAGTAAGATGATCAGAGAGCTAGAGAAGCTTAGTAAACTCGTTCATGATAATCTTGCTAGGCCCATAGGGTTTGGAATCTATGAAGATGTCGTTCTTCTGTTGCATGAATATTACGCTAACGGAACGTTGACTCAATATCTTCATAACCCTAGCCAGAGAGAAACTGAATATAAACCCGACTGGCCAACGAGACTTGCCATTGCCACCGGAGTTGCAGAAGGATTGGCATTCCTTCATAATGTGGCGATCATCCATCTCGACATTTCCTCCGGGAATGTGCTTCTTGATTCAAATTTCAGGCCTTTGGTTAGTGAAGTTGAAATATCTAGGCTTCTCGATCCGTCTAGAGGGACTGCAAGTATCAGTGCTGTTGCTGGCTCATTTGGATATATTCCTCCAGGTATTCTTTCATTTGAACACATACTTATATTTCTTTTTTTCGTTTATGGAGATTAATTGTGACTCTGTTATTGACTTGTTTTTGTTTGTCTTTTTCTCAACAGAGTACGCATATACAATGCAAGTAACAGCTCCTGGAAACGTTTACAGCTACGGGGTTGTTTTGCTCGAGATCCTTACCACCCGACTGCCCGTTGATGAAGCTTTTGGTGAAGGAATAGATTTGGTGAAGTGGGTACAAGGTGCACCTGTAAGAGGGGAAACACCAGAGCAGATACTCGATGCAAAGCTCAGCACCATTTCATTTTCTTGGAGAAAGGAAATGTTAGCAGCGCTGAAGGTTGCATTGCTATGCACTGATGTGACACCAGCAAAACGACCAAAGATGAAGAAGGTGGTAGAAATGCTGCAAGAAATCACGGAAAGCTAAATGGAAGTTCGTATCGTCAAATCAAAGTATGTCTCGATCTTGGTCCTTTGTATGTGAATGCGCCTGTCAAATTACAATCTTGGTCCTGTGTTTGTGAATGCTTCTGTAAAATTACAAGTGTACGACATTCTTAGTCGAGAGGACAAAATGGTCGAATTCTTAAGGGTATGATGTGTCTTTACCATTTTGTTTTGGGGCTTCAAGCCTTCAATTATGTGATCAAGAGTTATTTTTTATCCAAAAGATGTAAATGTAAGTGATGCAGATTAATTTCTCGCTAGGATGATATGTTTACAAATAGAATGATCTTTTCTTTTCTTGTTGTCTTTTCTGGTACATTGCTTCCAAATTAAATTCAATCATAGTTAAAGCATCTTCATCAGCGCACAATTTTTCCGGGAATGTTACTATTCAACTTGCAACTTTCTTTCTATGTTATTCCTCTAATATTAGTCAAGAAACAAGAACACTAGTTGAGGGAGGGCTAGATGACCCTGAATCAAATCTTTACATAAATTTCTGACCAGAAAACTTCTCTATAGACCTAGGAAGATCATCACATCTGAGTTAAAAAGGCAAATTTCGGCAAAGACCAAGCATCCTCGCGCTCCTCGTTAGGGTCCGCAGAAGGGCCGCACGCCAGAGGGGTGTGATGTAAGTAACCTAATGTAATGCAAGCATTAGTGGTTGATTCCACGAGCAGAGTTAAGCGCTTAAAATATTCAGTGGAGTGTTCACAGCATTAAATAAAGATCAGTGAGTTATGCATTTCAAGATTCTGAAAACACACATCAAATTAGCTGTGAAAATTTTATCAGACATTCCTGGAGGTAAAGCAGATACATTTATATGTCGTAACGTTTGTTTGGTATTGCACGGTTCCACTCTGCAAGAACTCTGAATCGTTCTCTTGAAGCTCATCCTCTTCATAATAAATGATCCGCTTGCCCCGAAATGACTTGAACCAATAGGGAAATTCCAATTCATTGGGCCTTTCGATACAGTCATATAGAAAGCCCCAACTGAAATGCGATCCGCAGTACGGAGGAACTGAAATTTAGGAGCATAGCCTATTAAAAAAGAAGGGATACTGCACTGGATAGAAAATACTCAAAGTTACCGGCCAACCACTCGGTATTTACACCAAATCATATCATTTGTCATGGTTAAGTCGTAAATTTATGTGAAAATGTGTATTAATTAACTAGGATTTACTGATAAAGTATATGCATAGACACATGTCATGTTTTCATCAGGTCGATGTAAACACTTGGTGCGAGTAAATTTTTACCACATGATTCTACGGCTTCCTTCAACTTGACTGCAAATTGTTGTATAGAGACACTATTACTACTCTCTCCATTCCAATTTATTTGGTATAATTTGTGTGGCCATAAGACTTTTGCAAGTCGTGATCTTAAACAAGTCATAGCATTTGTGTGGCTATAAATTTTTTCTCAGAAGTGAATTGTTACAAACACCGGATGCAAGTAAATATTTTTCACATATGGAAATTAGAATTTCCCATTAAACAGATGATGGTAGGTTGAGGACTCCAAGTTCGTTTGCACTGCTAATAGTATCATCCAATATCTTCTTTATATCATATTTGTACACAAAACCCTTCTCCATAAGCTTATTTGATCCCCACTTCACTTCTCTCTTTGGATCATCCAAGTACCTGTTTTATAAATGGGAATATATATAAAAAGAAATTTAAAAAATTAGCAACATAGTCCTTCAAATATATTAAAATGCACTTTTAGTCCACTTTTAACAAACTTGAAGGACTACATTTTATACTTGCATACACCGATACCTATTTTTATTTTTATTTTTTATAGTATCTATATAATTTCCGACTAGGACAGATCAGTACCATGTTATGTAGGTTTCCCAATTCATGTTTGCTATATAAGTTACAGGTTTAATTTATAAAACCCGTCAGTGTGAAGAATTTTTTACACCAGGATATCTACAGGTAAGCCTCCTTAAAATGTGAGATTTGTAATCTGGAAAATAAACAACTTACCTGCTACAACGATTAAAAGTGACATGATATGTAAAAACTCTTTAATGTAAAAACTCTTTACGCTAACAACATATATAACTTAAACTTGTAACTTATAGAAGTCTTTTTTTTTTTTTTGAAACCGGTACTATTGTATTCCTTAGCATTAAGGATATGCTGGCCACCTCCAAAAAAACAAAGTTCAACTTATAGAAGTCTTTTTTAAGTCACCTTATAATGTAAAAACCTTTTACAAGACTCTTGCTTTATTTGTTCATAGCCTCAAATCTCAAGTGTACAAAGAAAATTTCAAGAACTACATCCAATATGAATTCAAATGAATTTAAGATAAGTTTCTTACCTTTGATTGATATGAAACTCAGGGTATTTCTCTTGGTAGTAACTTGCAATTTCTGCAGTAGAAACAAAGGAGCTAGCACACAAGAATCTACCCTCCATAGAATTATTTTCCATTGAAAAAATGTGAGCTTCACAGACATCTTCAATGTGTACAATTGGTACTTTACCAATAGCCTCTTCTAGGAACTTGAATTGTTTGTAATAAATTTCTTCACCAGTTACCACTGACAATATATTAGCCATGCTTTGTGAGATATTTGACAAGAGTGTTGTACCTACAACAAGACCACAACCTAAGCTTACAACCTCAAATCCATGTAATTTCCCAAAGTTCAAGATTTCTTTCTCACATGTTGTCTTTGATTCCACATAGTCCTATACCATTCAAAAAGAGAAAAAATAACGTTATTTTTTCGCATTTTTTGCTCTTCAATATTTCTTGTTTAGGCAGTTCATAGAGAGACTTTTCTTCTTGGATGAAATGATCAAGGAATACTCAGAAACTACATACACAACAAAACTCACAAACCGGGGTGCTAAGTCCCTTTGTTTCATTTATGTGTCTTAGCTAGATTGAAAACGGAGTTTAAGAATGAAAAAAAAGACTTATGATCAATTTCGTGGTTTTAAAAAGATCTATAGAACAAATCGGGAATACCATTCAAAGTGTGTGGCCTTAAACATGTCATGTACTTTCTATAAGAAAGTCTCTTTAGAGATAAATGAAAATGTTGGAGTTAAGAAACAAACCAAAATGGAAAGTAAGACATATTATTATTATTTATAAAAATTAAAATAATATTGTTGTTAAGGACCAAAGGTGGGACCTAGTGATCAATGGAAGCGCGCAACCTTGACTTCTCCCCATATATACAAGCCTCACAGTGGACAGAACTATTTAATACCTGCATTGGTAGGAGGTAACAGGAACCAAGAGAAATAGTTGAGGTCCGCACAAATTGGCTCGGACACCATCGTTGTAGAAAAGTAAATTTTATTGCTAACTACCGTTTCTAAAACATATTCTTAAGATATAGTTAATTCAAACATTTGTGATTGCTAATAACTTCTGTTGTTATTTATTTTTATTTCATTAACATGTTGCCCATTAGCATCTAAAGTACAAAAACTTGTTCACTTTTAAGTGTTCTATTTTATTATTATTTGTATATTGAGTTAATAGTCAAAAACAGACCTGAACTATCATTTTTTCACAAGTCTCATACCCTAACTATTAGATGTTCCCTTTTCCTACCTGAACTATTACCATCTATGTATTAAAACACACCTCGAAGTTGACTAGGCCAACTCTTAGTTGTTCCCCTTTCCTACCTGAACTATCACCATTTATGTATTAAAACACACCTTGAAGCTGACTAGGCCAACTATGAGTTGTTTGCTTTTTCCTACTTGAACTATCACCAGGTGTGTTTTAATACATAGATGGTGATAGTTCAGGTAGGAAAGAGAACAACTGATAGTTGAGGGACGAAACTCGCGAAAAAATGATATTTAAGATGTGTTTTTGACCATTATCTATTCTATATTTTATTGCAATTGACCAAATAGAAAGATAATAATGAGAATTAGAAAATTTACCGTAACAAGATCATCACCAAAAGGGAAGTGGACATTGAGAGGAGTCCAACATGTTTCATCCATCAAATCTTTGAAGCCATTGCCATCCTCCTTTAATGGTGAAGCAGCAAGAACAGTGCCAGTATATATAAGCCTCTTCACAGTACCAGAATTTATACAAGCCATTCCAATATTCTTCACTGATGCAACTGCTGCTTCAAACTTATTCTTGTACTGTTACAACATTCAATTTCCAAACAAATAAATAAATCATTCAAATTCCATATATAATAGTAATATTTTGATAAATGAAGATACTAGTAGCAATGACTAAATCAAGAGTTTCACCAAGGATGTTTAAGATTTAATGTATATGCATGAAAAGTAATATTTGACTTATACACATAGTATCATAGTATTAATTTATGATGATGGTGTCCAAGTCAACTTGCGCGCACCTCAACTACTCCAGCGAGTACCTGCTATCTCCCACCAACACAGGTATTGGGTAACTCTGCCCACCCAAGTTTGGGTAGATGACGACTATTCCACTGGGTACCTGTTATCACCCACCAACACAGGTATCGGATAACTCTTCCTAGTGCCCACTAAGACTTGGACAGCTGGGAAGAAATCACATGGTGCTTCTTGCCTCCACTGGAATTTGAACTCGAGACCTCATGGTTCACCATTCGCTTCATTGATCACTAGGTCACACCTTTACACAATATAATTTTTCAACAAAAGGTTTTCAACTGATCATCTTTCGGCAAGTGTAGCTCCAACCCTGACGAGCACCGAAAGTGTAGCCTAACAACCAATGGAATAGGTCAAAACCATGGGAGACCAGGCACTCAATGGAACAATATAAGTGCACAAGTTGATCCGGAGATCATCGTTATAAAAATATTTACATTTATGTGCTAGTGAGCGTTAGTAGTGTTGGAAATTTGGGAGAGCAAGACAACACAAATAATACTCAAAACTCACTAGAAGAGAAATGGAGGAAAGATGATTTTCTATTCAACTTGGCTTGATTCAAATTTATAGGAATTCTCCATATATCTAGATTACATAACTATTTATAGGTGACTAATCTAGAATTTTTCATTCATGTATCTCCTAATACATTAATCATATATAATGTGAACAAGTTTATTTTTTCAACATCCGCCTTTAAACTTGATTCATACATGTATCACTATATCAATAATTTCACAACTTCACATCCTCCAAGTACATGAATAAGAAATGATCACTTAGACTAATCTAGAATTTTCCACCAATTCATGTATCTCCTAATACATTAATCTACTAGTTCATGAACTAAATTAAATATAATGTGAACAAGTTTATTTTTTCAACATCCGCCATTGAAGTCCATAATCAAGTGTACCTTTGATGTACCGGGAGTATTCTTTTGACGAAGTGACTTTATTTGGTTGAACATGGGATTGATATTTTCTCCACTTTGTTTTTCCACTCATCTCCTTTGCATATTCTCCTCGAGAAATAAAGATGCCATCATTCTTCTCGCTCTTAAAATTCTTAACGTTTTCAAACACCTCGATTTTTCCTTCAAAAAATATCCACCCAAGTTTGTCACCATCTTCATTATTTTTTACATAAAGTGCATGCTTTTCGAGAATAATCATCAATAAAGAGAAACACTTTATATAATTACTTTTAAATCCCAAGTGAGCCGACTTGGCATCCATTTGATGGATTTTCCACCGATCGAGCGCACACATCCATATGAATCAACTCTAAAGGACACCGCGTTCACTTGTCAATCTCTACTTCTCCTTTGTAATCTTTGGGAAAGCTTTTCTTAATCGCTTTTCAAAAAGACATCCATAACTTACAAGCTCGTCCACCAATAAACAAAAGTGAGTTAAATCGATTAGGATGGTTAATGGTTGGCAACCCTTTCACCATATTTTCCTTTTTCATCATTAACCTTAGCTTTTTACTATCAAAATTCAAATTGGGTGTTATATAATTTATAACCAAATCTCATATTCCAAAGCTCAAGATGAATCTTCCAAGCCTGACAACATGAAAATACACCGCACCTTGGTACATCACTTTGGCATAAGATTCAAAATAAACATTTTATTTTTAGCCATAGGAACTTTGGCTAAAAATGACCCATTTTCATCTTTTTCATAGTCAACTTTTTTCTTTTCAAATGAATGTCATAATTTTTTTTCCAAAAAATTTTCGACGTTTTCAAACTTAGAATATATACTTTTCATTTCATCGATAATATACATGACATTGGAGATAAATTGATGACTTCCATCTTCAAACGAATTAAAATCGTACCTTTTCCTTTCATTTGAACTTTTGAAAAGACATCCTCTCCAAGAGTCCACCATTAAATATTTTCTTTCAAACCTTAGACTATCAAAATTCAAATGCTTCTTCCCGCAAATATGTTTGCTTGCACCTTGAATCAAAGTACAAACATTTATTTCTTTTTGGCTACACTCCCATTTTCATTTTTACATAGTCAACTTTTTATCTAAAATGTCGTCTTTCTCCATCTTCATTTTTTCTCTCGCAAAATTATATCATCTCCTCCAAATTATTTTTACATTCCATCTTTCAAACGAAAAAATGACCATATTTTGATTTGAAGTATAACATTCAACATTTGATTTGTCATACCTTCCTTGATTTGACCTCCATCCTCTAAATGCTCTCTTCCGCGCCTCTTCCTTGGTCGAGTACCGACTTTATTTCTTTCTACACTTTCCACCTCTTCCTCCTCTACCACGACCTCTTCCACGCCCACAAAATCTTTGTTGTGAGCCACGCCTTTCTTCTTTCTCCTTCGAAAAAGTTTAATATTCAATATTTGATTTGTCAACCGACTCTTGTTTCGACTTTCTCCTCAACCTTTCTTCCGCGGCCCTTCCCGTGAGTTCTTCTATGGTCTGGTGTCCAAGTCCTACCACTCTTCAATGGCAACAAAAATATAATTAAATTTTGAATCCTAGATCGTAATATTTTTGCAACGACCCTATCATCATTCAACTCTTCACCATATCTCTTCATGTCCAAGTCCTTGACAACCGGCAAGTTTAAATGAATCTAGGATCGTAATATTTTTGCAACGACCCTATCATCATTCAACTCTTCACCATATCTTTCATTTGATCGACAACCTGCAAGACTTCAAATATAATCCGAACCGATTCGATTCCTTCATTTGCGGCGATTCAAATTCTCTCTTAAGGTTTGAGACGAACCTTTTTCACCTTGTCCAAACCTTAAAGGAAGTTTGAAGAATATCCCATGCTTGCTTGGAGTTGGTTGCATTTGCAACCTTCTCGAACATCTTTTCATCCAAACTTTGATGGATGAGTGTGAGTGCCTTTTGGTCTTTCTTCTTTGTCGCAATGGCATCATCTTCTTCGTTAATGCCACTCTCCACAATTTCCCATACATCATAGGCTCCAAGCAAAGCCTTCATTCGGATGCACCAACTTCCATAATTTTCTTTAGTGAGCATCCGAACTTGGAATGGAGTTCCATCAGTGTTAGTCATTTTCTCTACGTTTTGTTGTCTCTCAAACACCGCTGGCAAAATACCAAATGTTGAAATTTGGGAGAAGACAACACAAATAATACTCAAACTCACTAAAGAGAAACGGAGGAAAGATGATTTTCTATTCAACTTTGCTTGATTCAAATGGCTAGATTACATGACTATTTATAGTGAATTCATCCATATATCTAGCCTAGCATACATGTATCACTATTAATAATTTCACATTTCACATCCTCCAAGTACATGAATAAGAACTCACTTGACTAATCTAGAATTTTCCACCAATTCATGTATCTCCTAATACATTAATCTACTAGTTCATGAACTAAATTAAATATAATGTGAACAAGTTTATTTTTTCAACAAGTAGGTATCTAGTAAATTTGTCGATGTGCATACAAATTTACGCGAACAACATTGTTGTGAAAAAATAGAAAACTAACTAAAATAGGCACATATACTGGTTGGAAAGCAATAAGAACTCGGTGGAACTATCGAGATGCACACAAACTAATCCGAGTATTATTCTTATCAAAAAAATCAAACTAGGTACCTGAGATCCCTCAGAATGTATATAAGGAGGTATACATGGAAAACAAATTCACAGCCTTGTATTGCTTGCTCAAATTCTTCTGGCCTATAGATATCAGCTTGAAATAGCTTCAAATTTCCCTCTGCATTAGGCAACCTCTTCAACAAGCCTACCTTTGATTTATCCTCTGCAAAATTATCACAATTTTTTTTTTCTTTTTATTGTATTTCAACAACCTCTATTCTTGTACTATTTGGACAAATAAAGTTGACAACCACTCAAACAAGCAAGTTTCCATCATACATAGTGTTGATTCAAGTAATAATTCTCTTTTATTTAACCAACCAATATTCAAAACTCACTGATCCGATTAATCTGATTCACATCGTATATGACACATTAAAAGGATAAGGGTTCCTTTTTATGACTGAACCACAAGTTTTCTCCAGAATGATAGTGTCTATTTTTCAAAGATATGGCCGAAAAGTGGCCAGTGTGCGCTATTTTTATGATATTTTTTCATTCTCAGAGCTCGAACATGATAATTCTAGTTAAGGGTGGATTGATATGCTCCATCACACCAAGAGTCCAGAAATTTGCCCAACAATATCACAAATTATCACTTTTTAGCCCTTATAGTTGAAAAATAACCTTTATCCTCATGTTGATTTTTATAACTGAAATGTCAGGATGACAATGACTAAGTTTCAAAGACCAGGCCGTACAGTGGCCAATGAGCACTGCTATGAAATTTCTCCAGTCTCGGGATTCGAAGTTGAGACTTTTAGTTAAGGATAGACGGATCTCATCCATCCGTACCATTCATACGATAGAAAAAAGAAAATCAAGATTACATACCCAAGTTCCTGAGGGTGGCATGAACTGTGTAACCTTTTTCAAGAAGTTTTTTCACCAGAAAAGAAGCTATATAACCTGCACCACCTGTAACACATACCCCTTTTGAATTTCTACTATTCTTGTCCTCCATGGATACCTCCTTATTCAGCTTTCTTTACTTTTTTTTTTTTTTTCTCAAACAAATACTATAATTTTGTATACTTTCATGAGAGTGACTTTAAAGCCACATGTTTGATTTCATTGCATGATAGCACTAAGTGGTACTTTTGAGTGGACCTTCTTTAGATTTAAAGCCACATGTTTAATTGATATCTTGCACGATAGCACTAACAAAGAACTTTTCAATATTTTAGAGATAATGATAAAAAACACACCCGAACTATCACAACACCTCAACTATCAGTTGTTTTTTCCCTACCTGAGTTATGACTATTTATGTGTTAAAACACACCTAGTTGAGTAGATTCTGATAGTTCAGGTAGGCAAAGGGAACAACTAATAGTTGGCCTAGGTGTGCTTTAATATATATATATATATATATATATATATATATATATATATATATATATGATAATTTGATTAGAAAAGGGAAGCATAATTGGAGTGTTAAACTCGCGAAAAAGTGATAGTTCATGTACATTTTTTACCTTTAATTTTATATTTTAATTTGTTGTAGCCAGAGCGAAAGAGGGTCTTTGGAACCCTTTTATAAAATCACACTGTATAGATAAGATTAAATTTTATAATTTTATGCATATAAAATAGTAGATAAAGTTCCCTTGTGAAAATCATGTTTACTATTGATTGTAATATTGAATTTAACTCATCTAAGTTACTAATTTTTTATTTTTTATGAATAGTTATTTGTAATTATATTTTATAAGATTTGATTGTATAAAAATCCTTTTATTTTATATGATTTGACAGTATAAAAGTTCTTTTATTTGATATGATTTGATGGTATAAAAGTTCTTCTATTTGATATGATTCGATAGTTTAAAAATTCTAGAGGAAGCCTTTATTGGAGAGATACAGGTATGGGTTTCTTTTGTTTATTGTTGTCCACAATTAATGGCTGTCAATAACGTACTGTAGATAAACTGCTCCACCTTATGTTTGTTTCTTTATTTTTAATTTTTTTTATCCACTCCTTGTGATTCTCATATTTATATAAAAATGATTTTTTAATACAACATCTTTGTAACCACAAAAATATTATGATATATTTAACACAAGTTCCAAAAGTGTCGTAACCACGCAAATGTTGTCCTACCTCCGTCCTAATTTATGTGATATAATTTGACAAGACATGAGTTTAAGAATGATCGAAAGGCTTTTGAAACTTGTGATTTAAAATAAATCATAGATATTTGTGTAGCTCTAAATCATTTTATTAAGGGCAAACGGAAAATTTTTATGTTAAATTATTTATAAATATAGAAATATATTATTCTTTTTGGCACAGACTAAAAAAAATATATATCACATAAATTGAGACAGAGGGAGCATTTTTTTAAAACCACAAATTTTAAAAATATTCATTTATTTCTTAAATTTCGTGAACATTCAAACTACGTCAAACAAAATGAAAAACATAGAGCAAAAATCTTATCTAAGGAGTTACCTTTTTACATCCCTGTCTCACAAAATTACAACCAATAGTGTAGCACAAATTATCATAGTACCCAATATTTACACCAAATCACTTAGAAACTGCTAAAAGGCTGAGAAAGAGCGCAAGTAGTGGGGTGTAGGCAGGGGCAGAGCTAGGAGACGCAAGGGGTTTATTGGAACCCTTTTCATCCTAAAATTTGAATTCCCTGAGTGAAAATTCCGATTCTATCACCGGGTGTGGCAACAAGTCACTACAAGCTGACCACAAGTATGGGAGTATCTACCATACATTGAGCACTGAAAATGGAGTAGTGTATAGGCCTATGCATGCAAATATTATGCACAAGAAATCACCAACAAGGCAACAAAAACATACCCAGTGTAATTCCGGCGTGGGCGCAGGGAGGTGGATGTACAGACACACCTTACCCCTACAGGAAAGTAGAGAGGCGGCAACAACAAGAAGAAGAAGATAATAGAAGGTTTGCAGCTGTAAAGTGCTTCAGCAAAACCAAGAATTCACAAGCATGTGGAAAATATAACTAAAAACAAAGGGGTGCAGAGAGCCAAGAATTGCCACACACTTGCCAGAACAAGAAATAGCTTGACCCCAGTTGATCAAAGCCTATAAACAAGTACACATGGGTGCGCAAACTGAACAAAGAATTTATTGTAACATATGTCAAATCTTTTTTGATTGTTTGTAACATATGTCAAAAATCTTCTTATAAGGAAGTGAGATAAATGACTTCAGTATTGTCTGAATCCAGCATAGGAGCAAAAATCCTTGCTCAAAACAGAAGAATGGTTAAATTTCAAATGAAATCTGGGAGAACAAAACAGCATAACTCAAATTTCTCAATCAAGACTTGACTTAACAATATAATTCTGTCGGCTGATGGGGTTCATGACGACTGGGGGACCAGCAGTGCGAGGCCATGCCTGGAATTTCTTGTCCGTCTCTTTCCACCACTCAGTGTTAGTAACGGTGCTTGGAGTCGTACCTGTTTTGAGATACCACAAGTGAATGTCAGCATAGCACAGGAAATTTCATGATCAAAGAACTAACAAAAGGAACAGGAACTTGCCTCCAAATATTTTCCCGTCGGAAATAACAGTGTCACAAACATATGCAACAGCAAAAGATCCAACAATAGAACCAATGATGTACTTGCCAGCCATCTTCGAGCTCCTAAAACTGGAAGATACCGTAAAACCATATTAAGAGAACAATTTTATTTTTTTTCCATTCAATATTGAAAGCATTCAGCAACATAAATAGTATCTAAAGATACAGCTCATGAATGACCTTTTCAACACCATCATGTGATTGTGACTTCCAATGCAATGAAGTCTAACTACAGTTTATCTTTTTTTATTGGTAAAGAGTGCCTACAATATATAATAAAACCAGCAAAAAGATGATGCCAGGAGAGTTACAACCAAACGGAACCATTGCGAGTTGTGTAGAGTGCAAATTAAGTCGATCATGGCACTAGGTCAGAAGCATACACATCTACTATATTTAACTCAAAAATAAGCAAGAAAATACAATTGTGTAACTTGCAGACTATCTCAAGGTACACATGAATAACTTTTCTTTTGCTTGTAAATTAAATGAATAATATTGAGCACTTCAACGTGATTCAGAAGCCTACTGAATGACTTACCATTTGAATCTCTAAAGAGAAGTGCATACAGCTACATACTTCAAATCTTCAAACTAAAACTATATCTTTTTGTTTACACTAAAAAGTGTTTGTCCATGAAAGCAAGGGAAAGGGTAAAGGGCAGGAGAGTAAGCTGTTGAATTACTAGCCCTAGGAAAAGCATATATCCTTTAGTTCATGTTGCTGGGTACAGCTTGAAGAGAGGTAAAGAAAATACATATATTTCGTCTTCTGCAGGACTTTTTGGGGGTTGAAATACTAATATGAGTATGTTGTGTATCTTTCCAATTTTAATTCCTCAAAGGTAGGGGGGCAAAAGACCTTTTACCGCCCACTAACCCTCTTCTTTCCACTGAAAGATAGCATTTATCAATTCCAGGGTTAAAAACGGAGCTCATTTCCAGCAACAAATTAGTTCATGTCTGCAAGCTATTAGCAATCAACTGGAGTACCAAATCAAAGAGGGGAATAAGAAAAAAGGACAAATTATATATATTAAAAAAAAACATAAAGACAAAAAAATGTGTTCACTTTGTTTTACCAATTCATCACTGACATGCTACAAGAACTTTGGAGTTCATAGCTCTTCATATAGATTTCAGAATATACCATCAATAGGATACGACCATTGTTTGGTACTTCTAGAACTTCTATATTCTTTTATTTTCCATAGATAAGATTCATTTTTCTATATCATACTAGTGTCTACACCTATACACATGGCACAACTAGATCAACAGTTCCTTCCAAATAAATATTTTTATACATCTAAAGATTCTGTAAATGCTTCTGTAAAATATATGTTATGCAAACACAATTTTCTATTCAAGATACGTTAGGATACAGGTGCTATGATTTCTGGATAATTCAGCATACAAAGGTGAAGCTTCTTTTTGAACTATACAAAAATCTATACCATATCATGAAGAGACCAAAAAGAAGCGACTAACTTCTATTGGCACCATTTCCTTTCCTAGCATCCAGGCAAAAAACCACTTCCGTAGCAATTTTTTCAATTCTCTAGTTACTAGACTTAAACTAACCCGTAAGGCAACTATCCATCGATCCAACAACAACAACATACCCAGTGTAGTCCCTCAAAGTGGGGTCTGGAGAGGGTAGAGTGTACGCAGACCTTACCTCTACCTTGGGAGGTAGAGAGTCTGTTTCCGGTAGACCCCCGGCACAATTAAAATACATGGTGTGTGACTAACGAATCTAATCCTATTCTATCTTCTCTTTACTGTCAGAATCAGATGGGTGCCTAATAAATAACAAAGCATAACATATTGGAAATGTATAACAGAAACCTACACTAAATCATGAAGAGGCAAGAAGAAAGTAGCCATTAGTAGAAGAATAGTCGTGGTACGCGCAAGCAGGTCGGACACCACCATTAAATTTTATTTTTTTTTAATAAAAAAGAGAGAAGTAGCCATGAGTAAGACGCAACACACTAACATTACCCACCATTCAATCTTCCCCATCCGCAAAAAAAGTAAATACACATCATTTCGTTCATTTCTATTTTATCCACATGTACATCAATCGGTTGATACAAAACAAATAGATTTGACCAATCAAACAAAACCATTCACATCCCATAGGAAAATGCTGTAAAAAGGGAATTAAATCATGACTATTCTGACTTCCAAAGACGCATTAGCCAATACCAATGAAAAATACTAAACTACTATAGGAAGCTTGTCAAGGATCAAAAGATGCTTAGATACGAACCAAACAGACAATGACTCATTAATCCTCACCATTCAAATCCCATAGATAACTATAAAAAGTAATCAAACTAATCACACCGAACCCTTCAGGAAGCATTAACTGTATAGCACGACATATAATTTATCCCAAAAAGCAATCTTAGCTTCGACAGAAGCCAAACAGATAATGACGCATTAATCCTAACCATTCAAATCACACAGATTTTTCATATTGCTTTGAAATGCTTGTCCTTATGCCGAAGTTCCATCGGAAATAACCTCTCAACCTCCGAAGGTAGGGGGTAAGGTCTGCGTACACTCTACCCTCCCCAGACCCCACTTTGTGGGATTATATTGGGTATGTTGTTGTTGTATTTAGTGAATTTCTTAATCTACCACCCAAGGTAGGGATAAATTCTGCGTACATAGAAGCATATCTATCCTACAAGGTACGGGTTCAATTGAACCCCAAACTTTCGACCTATGTTACTCAGACTCTTCAAAAATGGACACGGGTGCGTGTCGGATCCTCCAAAAGTAGTGCATTTTTGAAGGATTGGACACGGGTACAGCATCATTTTTGGAGAGTCCGAGCAACATAGCTTTCGACATAGAGCCTAAATTTATATGTATGAAATTACTAAAACTGCAATAAATAGTAGATATGAACCCATAACTTTACAAATATAATGAGTTCAACACTAAGAATCTTAAAGTTGAACCCATAAAATTTAAATCCTGAATCCGCCTCTGTTAAGCGTACACTCTACCCTCCCCAAACCCCCCTTTGTAGGATTACACTGAGTATCTTCTTGTTCTTGTTCTTGTTGTTATTCAAACACACAGATCATGCTTAAAAATCAATCATTTTGTAAGCCCATCAAGAAGCAATAAACCAATACTCTAAAAAATTAAATCCAAGAGATGCATCAACCCATCACTCCAAAAAGCATAGATCTCACATAAATAAAAACAAATACCCAAATATATAAAAACATGACAAATAATAAAAAATAAAAAAAAAGTTTACACAAGATCTTCTATAAATCTATAAATGTATAAAAAAAAAAAAAAAAGGTGGGGTGGGGGGGTGGGGTGCATACCCTTATGAAGAGCAAAGTGGAGATTGGAGAAGGTATGAAAATTTCTTACTTTGCTGAATGTTTTTTTGAGTAGTCTTTTTGACAAGGGTTTTCTTGAGGTTGAAACTATAGTGTTTTGGTTGTGTCAGTGTTGTCGTTTGTAGAATGGTTCCAGAATGTAATGAAATGGAGTTGGAATCAGGTTTTGGGCCTAGGCCCAGATTTTTTTTTATTTTTTTTTATTTTTTGCATTTTTTTTGGGCGGATTGTGCTTCTTCCGGGGTCGTATTTAATTTTTGTCTCTTAAATTGGTGGTCTTTAATATTTATTCTTCGCTTAACACTCAGACGTCTTGAGTTTAAATTTAGGGTCAGTTAAAAAAAAATTACAAGTCATAAGTTGGGATTCGTAAGGTATAAGTTGGGGTCTTGCCTTAAGGTAAACTTTTACCCAAAATGAGGCCTTAAGGTAGAGGTTTGCAAAATTTCAGTAATTTTTTTATTTTATTTTATTTTTTACCTTAAGGCATAGTTTGAAACCTAACTTATGCCTGCGAATCCCAACTTACGCCTTGGGAATTTTATTTTTAGTTTTTAACTGAGCAAGGGTTCAAACCTGAAACAAAGAGTCTTAGAACAAAGGACAACAATTAAAGACCACTGATTTGAGGGCCAAAAATTGAAGACCACCCCCAGCAAAGGATAATCCTGCAAATTGCCCAATTTTTTTAAAAAAAAGACTTTTATATGTTTTTTGCTTTTTTTGGTCTTAAATTAAAGATGTGTAGTTATAGAAAATACCAAAATGTTCTTTAATCTTATGGTCTTAAATATGTCATGTGGTGTAACAACCTTGGGCCTAACTCACACCCCAAACAGCACATGCGGAAGAGCCCAAGGCTATTTAAACCCACATAAGCACACTATGCCCACCGATACGGGACATAACAAACCACCACGCTCCGCATCTATCGTCCTCGACGGCTGTGCACTAGACATTACTAGCCCCGGGCGAACACTGTCATACCGACGTCACCATTCAAGACACGATAGGCACGAAGGGCGGTGGGTGGCTCTGATACTATTTGTAACAACCTTGGGCCTAACTCACACTCAAAAGATAGCTATTAAGGTGGGGAGAGCCCAACGCTATTTAAACCACACTATGCCCACCAATGCACGACATAGCATGTGGAAAGTTGCAATTAAAAAATTACCATAAAAAGAAAGAGATATTTTTTTTTAAACGGACTAAAAAGAAAAGTAAGACAAACAAATTAAAAAGGAGGAAGTACATGTTTTTGAAATTTTATTTTTAAATTTGATTGGATACATATTGTTCAAGTTTGATGCAGTGGATGCACTTGCTCTTATGTGTTTATTTTTTTTTATAACCATATGGTATCAGGAAAATACTGACCCAACTAATTCAGTTCTGCATCGCATAGGGCCTATTAAAAGTGAAAGCGCTCTCTATTGGGACGGGGGGTTTTTCCATTTCCTGGACGAGCATCCGAGACCTCTAGTCATGTGATATTGGTTTGATGCTGCTGTGCATATATCATATCAGATGGACATAAGTTATGTTACTCGGACCCTCTAAAAATGCATTTTTGGACAATCAGACATATATACAACATTGGCGATCTAGTGCATATTACGAGCCATGCACATAATAAAGAATTAAGTTATAGTTCTAAACCTTGTATGTATGTCGTCGTATACATCTAGTGTGGCCCTTCTTTCCCTTAGCATCCATTGCCTAGTTGTTAATGCCTGAGTCAGGCACCAACAGAGAAAAACTTATCCACATCTAATGTTTAGTTTAAGTAAAGATACGTGTAATGTATTTATTAGGTTGGTGCAAACACTGGCTGTGAATAAATCTTTTCCACGCGATGGACATAAGTACACTATGACAGTTCATGTGTCACAAACATTTTTATATATATAAATATATAAAGAAATATAAGAACATAATAAGAAAATGCCTTTTCCATTACAAATAACAGTGTTAGCATATACCAAAGAACAAGAGCATAGCTCCATCTAAAATCACTAAAAGAGAACTAGAAAAGCAACATCTGATATTATACAACAGTAAATGGCATTGGTTAAGACAGCAAAACCTAACATCTTAACCAACAGGCCTCCTCTCTGGCTCCAATACAACAATATTTCACCTCATTACAGGAAGGAAAAACAAAAAAAAAAAGAATAAAAGAATGAACAACTTTAATGTGTATGATGAATTACAAAATCTGTGTTATCTACAACTCTGGCGCCGACTTTGTTTCTGTGCAGGCGCGTTTGCACGAAGATCTTCCGATTCTCAGTTGCAGAAAATGCTCCACAAACCGATAAGGCAAATGTTTTGGAGGAGAGTAATCCGAAACATTTCTGTTTGCAATGATTCCTAATGCTATCTACCATCTGGCAGCTTTCAAAAAATTGTCATATGGACTTGAAGCCGGTAGCCTAAAGGACTCGGGATTACTTTGATATTCTGCTCCACAATGCCAAGAACTAGTTCCGCGTGATGGTGTATGAGAAACATTGGCTATGTTCTGATCTGCGAGTTGGTTTTTTACCTGCCCCCATAAAGTTTAGTGAGCAGTAAGTTTTAGATCGTATTCTCTAGATCATGCAAAGCAGGAAACTTATAGTGCTACATCTACTGTGAGTTGTTTTACATAAAGAATATATACCTTGGCTATCTGTTTTTCAAAATGTGCTAAGTCAATAAATGGGCGGGTCATTGATCCGTAAAAGTTACTTGGACTGAAATGGGTTGCGCTAAAATGGGTCATAACCCAACTCGTCAAGTTCCTACCAAGCTTCAATTTCTTTGTTTGTTCTTTTAAAAAATTAAGTACCTAATAAAACTATTTTTTTCTTTATTATGGCTATATATAACGTATCAACCAAAAAAGACAAGGTTTCTATGGGTCAATTTGGCCTACATATCAGCCCAAATTCTAGATGGGCTAAAATGGGCTGAGCTAATAAATGGGCAGGTCATGTTTTTGTGGGCTAATTTCGCCACCCCTAGTTTTACCTAAGTTGCAAATGAATTAAGGAAGGGGGAGAAGGAGAAACAAGAAATGGTTAGTTTATAGAAATCAATGAAAACCGAAACAAAAAAAAAGACTACTTTAGGGACCTGATTCTCAACCTGGTTATCAGAAGCGCTTTCTTTGTCTTGTTCACTTGAATTCTCTGATATTTCGATCAGCACATTATCTTGTCTATGTTGGTTATTCATCAAATTGTACATCTTTTGTTGTTTTCCCGTTAAAAGTGCCTCACAATGATGAGTCATTTCTTTGTAAGAAAATTCAGGTTCCGTGCTCACAGAGATTCTCCCTACTTGATGTGCCGTTTCCAAAACCTTCATTTGGTGTAGACAAAGTTAATTTCAGAAAACAAGTACCAAAGATCAAAATAGAAAAACTAAAATTTTTTTCGCTTACTGGGTTCTAAATAGATTATTGGTACATACTAAATGAATTTTTTAACATAAACATAGTGTTTTGAGCCAAAATTACTGGGTTCGGTTGAACCCGTAACTACCACTGTGTTAGACAAATTATTTTTATCGTGTCTAAAGATGAGGTTAAATGGAGCGGCATGGTGAGCATTCATATAGCCGACCCCAACTTGTTTGGGACTGAGGCATAGTTGTTTTTATATAAATAATGGGTTAAAATAATATAGTGACTTACAGATTCTAAAAGTTGATTGACACTCAAAAGGTTGGGAATTTCCATGGCTGATTGTTCATTCTGTTCGGAACCACTTTGAAATAAGTCTGGACCATCATCGTCAAATATTGAGGCCAGCTGCACAATGGTAAAAAGAGTGATCAAACAGAGAAAATGAGGATAGAAGAGAATACCAAAATAAATTTCGCTCTCTAGAGACTTACATCAACTGCTTTAGACTGCTGTGCTCTCTGTTGAGCATCAGTAAAAAACTGAGTCCCCAAGGAATCCGAATCATCTGGTGAAAATTTCTTAAGCAACTCCTCCCTTGTAGCTGACACTTCAAGCTACATATCGGAACAAATTATATTAGGGATCAATGCTTATAGCTGGTTTGCCCAAGATTCTCCAAGGCCAAAAGTGCTTTTTTTGCAAAGTTGAGGTGTTTGGCTAAGCTTTTAAGATAAGAAAAAGTGTTTTCCAGTAGAAGCAGAAACTGTTTTTGGGAAGCTGAAAAAAGTAGCTTCTCCCCAAAAGTACTTTTTTGAAAAGCAACAACAACAACATACGTAGAGTAAACCCACAAGTGGGATCTGGGGAGGGTAGAGTGTACGCAGACTTTACCCCTACCACAAGAGGTAGAGAGGTTGTTTCCGATAGACCCTAGGCACTCTCTTTTTTTATTTTTGAAAAGCAATTTTGAGAAAAATACACATAGAAGCACTTTTAAAAGCTTGATCAAACACTAATTGCTGCTCAAAAGTGCTTTTCAAATTGATTAACCAAACACAACCCGCTTCTCACCAAAAGTAATTTTCTGAAAAGCACTTTTGAAAAATACACTTTTTCAATTTTTAGAAGCTTGGCCAACCAGCTAACCTTATGTGGTTGAAAAATTAGTAATGAAATATTTACGTCTGATAGATTAGATAAGCTCTTCAGGATTAAGGAAATCATGGATTCTGTTGACTGATGCTCAGTGATATTTATTTGTGAGAGACATTTCTGAGCAGAACTATCATCTTCGTTGGATCCATATGTAACTTTTCCATTACCAGAACTTGAATCAGCAGCTTGTAGTTTGCTATCTTCAACCAAATGTAAAAATGGATCAACCTGAAAAAGCAATGACAGTTTCCCATGCATTATGACATGAACAGAAATTAATATAGAAAGAACAAAGGCCACCACGGAGGTCAATAAAGCATATAAAACTTGCGAGCAATTGGATACTAACCATTTTATCTGAAAGTGTTGCCTTGACACACGGAACGAGAGAAGGTATATTATATGCCTTTGATGAGAAAATAATCATAGATGTCGCCAAAACAAACAGAGATCTTTTACGTGAAGGTGGTAGTGACCCTGGAAGAAAAAAAGTCAAATGAACTGTGATCCATAAATCTTCTAAGTTAAAAAAAAAAAAAAAAAAAAAAAAAAAAAAATGTTCGAGAAGGAAACTGTTGAGAATATGATTAAGTAAATAAAAGTGTGGTCTCTTTAACAACTTAAGCTTTTAGATGAGATGGTCACACACTTTAATATGGTATCAAAGCAGGCAGAGACCCTGGGTTTGAGTCTCACCACCACCCGTTATCAAAAAAGAATTTCCACGTAATTGGCCCATGAAAGAGAATCAGGGCGTGTGAGTGGGGCATGTTGAGAATATAACTAAGTAAATAAAAGTGTGTTCTCTCTATTAGATTAAGTTATTAGATGAGATTGACACACACTTCAATAGAAACACGCGGGCAAACAGATAAGCTGAACTATTTTCTCTACAAGGATCATAGTGTTTGGGGATTCTCACATAAATTATTGCCAAAAGTTTTAGGAGACGGTAGGAATGCAGTTATTTCTAATTATTGCCTCTTTTAAGGTATACTGCATAGCATTGACAAGTCTTTGCTTTAAAGGTAAAAAACAAATGAATCTTTGTGCAGCAAGCATTTAAGAATTGCTATTAAACACCAAAGGGAGGAACATGTTTTTCCATGTTAGGAAGGAGCATGTTTTCCATGTAATGCAATATGGATTCTAAAGATGCCAAGGAAGGTGTGTTTTTTCACTTGGCTCACCGCTAGAGAGGTGATTTTGACAGTGGAAAATCTTAAAAGGCGGAAAGTTGTCTGCATCAGTTGGTGTTACATGTGTAAGGAGGCGGGTGAGGACGTGGATCATCTTCTTCTACACTACGGGCTAACCATAAGGTTATGGTGGGTTATGCTTAGGTGGTTTGGCACTCCATGGGCAATGCAAAAACCGTGAAAGATTTGATGTTCAGCTGGAAGAGCGGGAGAAGGAGGAGAAGATGAAGGGCAGATGGTTCCACTTGCTTTAATGTGGATTGTGGGGAGAGAGAGAAATAGGAGAGCTTTTGCAGGGGTAGAGTCGAGTTTCTCTCAGTTGAGGAGTAGTCTCCGTTCTCTTTTGGTGCACGCATAAAGTTCCTTGTTGTATAGAATCATATCTTTTTGTAAATTCTTTACCTTTTGGTATACCCCTTGTATATGGCTAGTTTGGCCAAGTTGATGAATGAAAATACATTTACTTGATTAAACAAAGAACACCAACAAGAACATGAACTCTTTATGGGTAGGACCTAAACGTTTTCTCTCATCTTTTTATACTACTATCCTTATGAAGATGTTATAAACCTAAAGGAAAGAGAGAACTTAGTGAAAAAATTAGCAGATGGGATTACAGCTAAGAGAACGAGACATGCTCAGTCAACATAGTAACGAAAGTCCAAGAACCTTCAATCAGTTCAAAACGGATAATGCTAACTTGAAAAAAGATACTGAGCTCTTGTTCCTAGCGCTCCGATGAAGCAATTACTTAACCGGCCTTCTCAGTATAAAGGAAAAACAAATTAAAGGGAAAGAAAAATCTTAAGCAGTTTCACACCCCAGAGGGCAAATATGATGTAGCAGTTTTACCTCCTTCAGCGAGTGCAACATTTCTCAACGAAAACGCAAGCTGAAAACTTCGCACTAGAGCTTCACGGTATGAGTTCTGCACAGGTACATGAAGCAAACTTCAATTAAGAGATATACGCTACATACCAACAAATGTTTATTCACATATTAGTTCCTTTACGGATTTAACATAGCATATAAAATTGCCTCATGCACTGTGATAAACGACCAAGATATCCTAGATCATTTAACTGCCTAAATGCCAAACAAATAATACCACAAATAAAACTCTCAATGATTTAGTTATTTGGCATTTTAGTTTCTCATTTCCATGTTCTTATTTTAATTTGTTACTAACAAGCAGTTAAACTGTCTCCTTGATCACCATTGATTTGGAAGGTCTTTTCATGCAAAAGTTTTAATTTTCAAAATAATAGAAGCAAGAAAGACATTAAAAAATAAAAAAGCAATAAATAGCGATTGGCATTCAGAGTTTACAATTAATCCTCGCACCACCGGGTCCAACGCTTATAATTAATCCTTACCATGTAAGAGGACATCATTTTTGCACTACAAAAACACAAAGGACTAGAAAAAGGAGCTCAATTCTAAAAATGGTACATTATTGTTTTCCTCTGGTAAACCGGTAAATGCTCTAGGAAGCCTATTAGCATTTAACTAATACTCCTCAGATACTATATTATAAGATATCGATTAAACTCTCCTACTAGATAAAAATTTCAACCATCTCTCATCCAACAGAAGGTTCAAAAATTCCCTTGATAGGAGACACTAAAAACCTTACTACACAGCGAAGACAAAAGGGAAACAAAAATCTTAGGAACTCCAAAGGAATATAATACCTAGATATAGTCAAGAATTAAGAAAATAACTATAATGAAAGGAACCACTAAAAGAATTTTTTTCTTGTGGATCTTTCAAGCTACACAAATATGGATATCCTTTGTTCGATAAAATTCTTGGAGAACAATAGAAACACTAAAATTCCATTTAGTATCATGAGGAAAGTACGTGCCGGCAAATAAGTATTTAGAACAAATATAACACAAAGAACCAAGCAATTACCTTTCCTCTAGAAAATAGCAAGACCAGGCTAAATGTGTGAGCAATGGCTTCATAATTCTCAGGCATATTTGCCGGAGAAATTGATTGTGCCCATAGAGAGGAGAGCAGGAGTGCGATTTGGTGACTGCTGAGTCTTAGAGAAATAGGACCCTGAAGATCATGAGGAAAACAATTATCACTACTTAGTGAAGTCAAATAACACAGACTCAAATAGTAAACCGCTGTATTACTACATTGTATAGTTTTCCCAAAGTGAAACACAAGTTCTATAGAACAGTTGTGAAACCAGCAATATTATTTCATAATGAATGGTTGAAGTCGAATACCAACATATTCAGTATATGTGTGTTGAAAATATATCGATGTTAAGATGGGCACACAATTTAGAAAAGAGTAGAACCTTCTTCATTTAATCCAAATGAATGTTTGAACTCTAATGCCCAACATAACCTCTATATCAACAACAACAACAACCCAGTGAAATCCCACAACGTGGGGTCTCGAACATAACCTCTATATCAGTGTCATAAATATATGGATTAAGATGAATGCAAAGTTTCCTAAGATGATTTGGCCATGGCATGCATGGACCTCCAAATACTACGGTATATGGCGCAACACTTTGATGATAGAAGGACCTAAAATGCGATGAGCTAGACTTAAAATCACATAAATATAGATTATCTCAAAAGACCTACAATTTCTCAATATTCATGCAGATTTAGAAAAGAACATAATATGATAGAAGCAAAAGATTCAGATAAAAGATACTCCTTCTGGTCCATAATAAGTGACCTTTTGGGCTTTGGCATACCCCTTCAGAAAATACTTACTTCTAGAAAACAAAATAGCCATTTTGGCTAATTTACCATTAATGAAATAGTACCTATTGAATATAGTTTCTTGATTACATAAAAACGACAGATACATTAGGTCCAATGTTTTGCCAAGGGACTTTTTAGTTTGTCCGTAGATTTCCATGTTAGTGTAGGACAAATGTGAGGTTTAGATAATCTCTAGTTTTAGAGAACACTAGTTTATTTAAGAAAACAAATTTTTGGGTATGGAATGAAATGGATCCAAATAGAATGGAATGGATGTTGAGAATTTTTTTTTGATAACCGTGGCGTCCGGCTAGCTTGTGCTCACCTCAGCTAATTCCACGGGATACCTGCCACCTCCCACCAGCAACAGGTATCAGGTAACTCTGTCCACCAAGGCTAGGACAGATGCAAAACAATCACCTAGTGTTTTTGTCTCTGCTGGGATTTGAACCTGAGACCTCATGGTTCTCAACTCACTTTATTGACTACTAGGCCACACCCTTAGGTGCGAATATTAAGGATTTATATAAGCTGATCCCAACTTGGTTCGGGATTGAGGCATTGTTGTTGTTGTTCGTTCCTATTATTGTAAGCAAGCTTCCAATCATTCTCAGCAGAAAGGTGTGAGTGTATGCAGCAAAATAAGCTGTTGATCAAAGATGAAGCTGTTCAAGCAAAAAGCATTACTTGCCAAGGATGTGAACTGTGAAGAGAAGGTCAAAAGCTTGAGTATTAAAGGAGTAGCAAATATGAAGTCTCATAATATGATGTCAGTAGGGGTGTTAGGGCAGGTTGGGCTTAATTTGGGTGGGTTAAAATAGGCTGAGTTAATAAACCCAAAAGTTACTTGGGCTGAAAACGGTTGGGCTAAAATGGGCTAACAAGCGGGTCGTAACCCAACACCCCCACCCCCCCCAAAAAAAAAAAAATGCTTACTAAGCGTATTAATTTTTTATTTGTTCTTTTATTTTAAGTACCTAATAACACTATTTTTTTTCTTTATTATGGCTATATGTAACATATCAAATTGATAAAATGTCTTTTTGAACATATTCTAACAAGGTTTCTCACGGGTCAATTTGGGTATATACCAGCGCAATTTTCTGATGGGTTGAGCTATTACATGGGCAGGTCAATGACCACCCCAAACTTGAGCGGGTTGGGCGGGTCATGTTTTTATGGGCTAATTTTGCCACTATACCACTAAGATGGTGGAGATGGTCACAGAACCTACCACTTCGTTACTTGGTTTGTTTGTAGACTCTTCAACAGGTGCAGGAGAGCCTCTCATGCTATATGCCCCGCTATATGTTGACTTTATTCTGTTGAGTATCCCACTATTGTTATCTTTCTGTTCCATTTCAAGAGTAACATTCTCCGTTGAAGTAGACCTCGTTGAAGAAGACCTCTGGTCTCGCAGCTTTCCAAAAAGAGCAGCTGAAGAAGAGAATACAGAAACAGTTCTAGAGAGTGCTCTTGAAAAATCTGCTGCCTTCCTTAGGTGGGCTGTTTCCTCCGGTACCTTCTGAGGGGAAACAGAAGACGGAACGAGGACAACAGAAAAAATTCGATGAGCTCCAACTCGTGTTTCAAGATCAGGGTGGACCATAGCAGGGAGTAACTGATGAAATAAAGCCTCTGGGAATGCCTAAACATAAAGAAAAGTCAGATTCTTTAACTCAATATACCTCGGAAAAAGCTACGAAAGCAAAGAAAAGTCTTACTTTGTTTTGATATGACAAATTTGGCATAGAAGCTATGATTTGAGAAGCACGGTAAACAGCAGCAATAGTAGTTCTTGATATCACTTTGATACTTGAGATGTTCTCTAACGTTACTGCCATCACATCAAGAATAGGGCCTGCATCTCCAACCTAATAGTCGGGAAAATGAAGAATCATCACTTCCGAACACATGCCAATAACAAGAAGTTTGATTTGAGACTTATAGCCTATTTGGCCAAGCTTTTCCAAGGCCAAAAGTGCTTTGTTTTTTCCTAAGTTGAGGTGTTTGGCGAAGCTTATAGGACAAGAATAAGTGCTTTTGAGTACAAGCAGAAGCTGTTTTTGAGAAGTTAAAAAAGTAGCTTCTCCCCATAAGTATTTTTTTGAAAAGCACTTTTGAGAAAATACACTTAGAAGCACTTCAAATAATACTTGCTGTTCAAAAGTGCTTTTCAAATTGATTAGCCAAACACAAATTGTTCTCACCAAAAGTAACTTTTTTGAAAATCACTTTTGGAAAACAAACTTTTCAAAATAAGCTGATTTTAGAAGCTTGGACAAACAGGCTATAAGAGCTTCCAACCAATTTACATAGAATGCAACTTATTTGATATTCATATCCAATGAAAGATTAACTGCACCTTTTTTGATAACTCCACAAGGCACTCGTCCACTGATTCCTGGAAAAGTCGGTTCCACTTTATTAATTCGGCTCCGAGCTTTGCGTCATCAAGAGTATAATGTATACTTTTCCGTAAGTGCCTCATAATATCAGTTATTGCACTGACTAGAGCAATGGAATGATGGATCTTCGTGGTTTGAGCAAGCGAAGTCACCACCTGAACAATGTCAAGCTGCATTTCAGGTTGTTTAAGAACATCTTTGTGATCTAGGTGCTTGACTAATGTTGACAGCAGAAGGTGCGCATTCTCTCCTGCATAATTGAATAGGTAAAGGAGGAACATTAAAGTGAGAAAAAGCCATTATGAATTTTCATTACAAGGAAAATATAATACTAGTAAAATTAGGAATCTTTCGAATAACCACAGGTAATAAAATATTTGATAAAAGAACAGCAAAAAGTAAATGAGAGTGCCAAAGAATAAAAACAAGATAAACTCTACTCTACCACTAACTTCTCTCCCTTTAGAAAGGTAAAGTTAAGAGTAGCTTCAAACCTGAAGCATCCATCGTGTACTGCATATCCTTTAGAATAGGTACAGCAATTCCATTTTCAGTGGGCCATAAATTGTCGTCATCAAAGTAGCGAAATAAAGATTCCAAAACCCGCCTTGTGGTTGTAGCCTCCTTACCTAGTTTGGCCATGTTATGCAGGCAAACCCTGGACCAAAATGATGGGTTTTCTGCATCCTCCCTGTCAAGGAAAATTAAGATGCACTTTAGGACACCACATGCAGAAAAAGAAAAGGTTGACCTGACATTTAGTGTGAAATATTAACTTTGAAATATTTAGTTCCCCTTTCTCATTCACAATGATTCTCCACGAGGGAACCTTCGCGATGACTCCTGGGGAAGAAGTAACGTGGCCCTCAACTTTGCGCACTTCTTCCACCCACCTGTTCTGGTTTAAGTCTTGATTTTCCTTTCTTGGTCTCGGATAATTTTCCAAGACTACTGAAACGATCTAATAGATAGGATAAATACATTAGTAGAGGCAATAAAGATGTCTGGAGAAGTAAAATGGACACAGTTTACGCTACTAAAATAAAGTGGTGAAAAAATACACAACTAAGAAATACAATAGATCTATCTCAAGGTAATATCCCACAAGCTATACTAATTCTGACACTTCTTGTAAATCTAACTTAACACGCTTTCCATTGAGAAGTTTTACTCACTATTATTTGGTGTCCAGAAATTGGGCACATGCAAATAAAATCCTATCAAGCTTTTGACCTTTCCACGTTGCCCTCAATGTACACAAGAGTGAAGATATTTCAATGTTCTATAGAGGGAGAATTGGAAAATACTGATCGGGCATTTTTCAGACCTGATAATAAGAAAATAAGGTGGAAAGAATCTGCTTACATTGTCAAACTCCGCTGAAACATGGGAATATTCACCCATGAACCAAACCTGTGACACAATTAAGTTCTTGTTAGAATATCAATTTAACAAAGAACTCCAGATCTACATTTGGATGCAGGTAAAAGATAGTTATGGTTTTATACCATTAATCATAGAAGTTACCGGTGTAGAATTTAAATGAAAATCAAATCAGGACTTTGAGGAGAATAAATTACTAAACTCACATGCGCTCTTCAATGCCTCATATATACTCCCTCATCAATCAGTGATGAAATTTTTGTGTTATATGGAAATTAGAAATGTTGTAATTGCTGGCGTATAATATGTAATACTCATATATACTCCTTCCGTTCCATAATAAGTGACCTTTTGGCCTTTTTAATTGGTCCACAATAAGTGTCCTTTTACATAATCAAGAAGGTATTAATTGTTTCTTTTCGAATTTACCCCAATTTAAATAAGTTTTTATGTAATAAAAAAATTTACCCCTATTTAACAGGTACTATTTAATTATGGGTGAGTTAGTCAAAATACCTATTTTTTCCTAGGAGTTTAGTATTTTCTTTAGGGGTGTGCCAAAGGCGTAAAGATCACTTATTATGGACTGCAAGACAACGGAAAATCATTTTTCCTAAATGTCTTGGTCTACATCATTAGTCATCCAATCATGCAAAAATGGAACTACTTTCATCCTAATTTGTATAACTTTTTTACTTCTGCAGATGTTGATCATATGATTTTGACTTAATTCCCTTTTTAGAACTGAAGAAAAGCACACTTCGCTATCATTTGTATTTGATGGAAAACAACCATCTTGACAGTTTGTATCAAAAGCACATAGTAATAGACTAAATAGTTGGAAAAATCTACATGAACTCTGTACCATTGCAGAAAGTGCTTTCAGGCCAACTGTGCGGAGATGTATAGCACTTTCTTCTTCCCCTAATTGTTGTGCCAATTGACACAGTTTTGGAATAAAACCATCTAAATGAAACATGTAAGTACCGTCTTTCTGCATAAAACGATAAAGTCAAGAAGGAATAAGATACTTCACATTTGTCTGGCACAACTTATGCATAACCAAGAACAATAACCAACCTGATTATTTACAAAATCAAATAATGATTCACATCCGACAATAAGCATGTCATTCTCACGCGACTGATCTAGAAGAGTTTGTAAGATGCCGAGCAGACTATTTGCAAAAAGTGGCCTGACAAAGAGATACACGAAACCATATAACAATACATAACATAACAAATGAAAATTAGAACTGCATCCACAAAGCTGAAAAAGACCAATTCATACTTCGCTAAGCAATAGAAACTTACATGTGCTCCTTGCATGAGACAACCAACTTTTTGTATATACACATAACAACCTTTGCTGACCGAAAATTCTCATTTCTCAATTCCTTATAACACTTCTCCTCAAGTGACTTTGTTATCTGTTCAGCAGATCCAAGAAAAGGCTTATGACAAAAATGTTCTAGAAAATTCAGACTTTAAGCATGAAGGAAAAAAGAAGATTTCTGCTACATAAGGAACAATGAAGACGCAAACATTCAAAAACAAGCATAATGGCAAAAGTTAGTCAATTGGTTAATTATTTGCATACGGTGTCCCATAAAGCTCCTTATACCTAGAGTCCTAGACCATATCGGCTAAAGAGAATATAATGGGCAAGTTAAAAAATTTTATGCACCAGCTTGCGCACACCTCAACTAATTCCACGGGGTACCTGCTACCTCCCACCAAAGACAAGTACCGAGTAACTCTGTCTACCAAGGCTTGGATAGCTGGGAAGAAATTAACTAGGATGTTAATTTAACGGAGTAAAATGTGATCTAATACATTAACGAAGTGCCTTTAAGATAACTATTTGATGTTGTAAAGTCAAGGTAAGATTCAAATGGGTTCCAAATGTATGCTCACTTCTAATGCACTATCTATTTACATTACACGGTTCTTATGCCAGACAAAGAAAGTCCAAGTGAATAAAGTGATCCTGAAGATTAGCAAACAAAAATATGTTTTACAAACATTCAGGAGGTTTTTCATTGATTGTTTCAAAGAGCTCATAATTTTCAAGAACACTGTGAAATGAATATACCTTGGGAATTCGAAAAGGATTTTTTGCAGCATATTCACAAAGTTTTCCTATCTTCCTATCATTTGGTTCTTCTTCCTGCAAAGTGAATGCACAAATGTCATTCCTATACATGTAAATGTAGCATAGAAAGACAGCAAGTTTATCATTGTCAAATGGACAAATACCACCTTTTCTGGATATTATCTCATATTAATGTACTGCTGAGTGTAGCTTAAAATCATTTTGAAATGAACAAGGTAATGTTAACCATGTAATCGAAGGTAAATTAAGCTCGCCTATTGTAATTGACATCAAAATTCAAGTAGTTGATTAATATTGGCAGGTCGCTCCTTTAGTAGGTGAAACATTCATATAAAGTGAAAACAACCAATGCCTCTTACTAGCTAACTGATATCTAAATCTAACACTAAGCAAAATACGATGACTACAAGAATCCCTATTAAGTACAAATGCTTCATCATCAATATATAGAGAAGTAGCTTTTCTCCAAAAGCACTTTGGAACATTGGCCAAGCACAACGTACTGCTCTAATATTGGCAAAAGTGTTTTTCAAATTGATTAACCAAACACAAACTGCTACTCTCCAGAAGTACTTTTTCTAAAAGCACTTCTACCAAAAAGCATTTTTCAAAATAAGAAAATATTGGAAGCTTGGTCAAACAGACTATTAGACTCCAAAAACTGATTAGGGGTACTTAAAACATAAAAAAGGAACCAAGCAGAACATGGAAGTTACTTATATTCACAATACAATACTTGACTAACCTGGGACCGAGGAAAAATGTCTGAGATCAACTTCTTATACCTCTTAACGGGCTGCCTTGATCTCGTCCTCATCGCCGGGCAGAAGAAACAAAGACTTCCACATGCTGGCAATACTTGCCTTGACATCACACCGGAGACTCCGTTCATTTTTTTACTAACACAAATTTTTATTTTCTCACCCAATTTGAATAATAGCTCACAAGGTAAATGCTTTCTTTCCCTCCCTTAACCTCTAATAACTCTAGAATTCCTATAAACCCTCAAAAAATCAGAAAGGGAAAGAAAAGCACTCAGGAGCTTTTGGGTACTCCTGTTTTTACAGCCTACAAATAGAGAATTCAAAAACACTTTGCATCAAAATCTCATTAAACCATCACATATCAAGAATCTACAAATGAGCAATTTGATAAAAAGGGTACCCCAATTTTCTCTCAACTAATCAAAATCATGAACCAAGCTAGATAACTAAACAAATTAAGCAAAAGGATATATGAGAATTTGAAAAAGATCAAAACTTTTCAAGAAAACTAAGAAATTAAGCAAAAGGGTATATGGGAATTTGAAAAAGATCAAATTTTTTCAAGAAAACTAGAAACTTAAGCACATTAAGCAAAAGGGTATATAAGAATTTCAAAAAAGATCATTTTTTTCCAAATGGGGTTTCAAGAAAACTAGAAACTTAAGCAAATTAAGCAAAAAGGTATATGGGAATTTGAAAAAGATCAAATTTTTCCAAATATCAAGAAAACTAGAAACTTAGACAAATTAAGCAAAAGGGTATATAAGAATTTCAAAAAAGATCAAATTTTTCCAAATGGGGTTTCAAGAAAACTAGAAACTTAAGCAAATTAAGCAAAAAGGTCTATAAGAATTTCAAAAAAATCAAATTTTTCCAAATGGAGTTTCAAGAAAACTAGAAACTTAGATAAATTAAGCAAAAAAGTCTATAAGAATTTCAAAAAGATCATATTTTTCCAAATGAATTTGATGATATGACAGATACCCTAATAAATACATAGACATTTATATGAATTTGTACAAGTGGTGGCAATATACCAACTGGAAATGAGGCATATACATGTATATACATTTATATATTTTAGGTGTATATTTTATGTATATACCTTTCAGATGAATGCCTGCAAAGTACAGATCAAAGCTTTCCAACAATGCAACGGATCACCTGCATTTCTTTCCCCTTTTTTTCAACAACCTTTCTTCAAAAATTTGACTCTCTCTCCCCCCTCTATACACAAAATAAAAAAAATAAAAAAATAAAAAATAATAATAATTGTTGAAAATTAAAAAAGAAAAAAAAAAGAATGATGGGTTTGGCCGGACACTAATTACTAATTAGGAAAAAAGAATACTATTTGTTTAACGGTAATATAAGGATTTACAAGAAAATGGAATGTTGACTTACTGACATATGGGGATTTTATTATGCTTCCAATTTGGCATATTATAGTTTCACCATTTGAAATTTTTGAGAAAGTTAAGGATGAATACTTGTTCTATTAAGAAAAAAGAATAAAAAAATAAAGTGTTTCTTTCATATTTGACCGTGGCAGTTAAAAGACAGTTGATGGATGTAATTTCTTTTGAGCCCCCAAATTTTATTGTATTTTGTTTTCCACTCGATGTATAGGAAAGCTTTGTTGGTCTCAACTAATTCAAGTTCGCGTCAGGAAGTCTTAGTCTGGGAGTAAAGTGCTCACTATTAAAGGTGACTCCTTTTCCGTGGATCGAATCTGACACCTCCGGTTAAAAATATAGAGGGAAAAATACACTGTAAATATAAGAGTCGAACCCCCTTAACTTGAAATAGAAGCGTGATCTGCTCTATTTCTAGGAGTGAATGTATCGTTTATAGTACGGATTCGTTAGAGTCAATAAGTTTAGCATAAATTATATACTCCTTTTGTCCCAATTTATGGGATACAGTTCGGACTTCGAGAGTCAAATAAGAAAAAAAAATTATCACGATTTATTTGGTTGCCCTTTAAATATTTTAAATTGTTAAATATTGTGACTTATAGTACTTTTTATGTAGTTTCAAAATATGTAAATTAGTTTTCAAAAAGCTTAAAGATTGTATGTCCGAATTAGGTCAAAATAAAAAAAATTAACTCTCGAAATTCGAACTATATCACATAAATTGGGACAGAGGGGGCATTTGTTTAAAGAATTTCATTAATGTGTACAAATAAATTTAAAACCCATTAACTTCATATGACCAGAATTCAACAATGATAAGCCTCAAATCTTGAATTTCTCTTCGTCATCTCTATATAAGTTGCATTCACTTTCCCGGTTATAGTAGGTAACTTGTTGTGTTCTCCAAATTATACTTATCTTTTAGGTGATGTGATAGTAACTTTTACATTATAAATCTATGAATGAAAAGTTCAAAGGTTTAATACATAAAACCTCTTTAAACTTAGCTAATTTACTTGAGTTTCCAACTTAACTACACACTTAAATTTTGCAATGTTTTTATTATCCTTGAACTACAATTTTTTGTATTTAAATTACAAACTGAGCCAAGTTGCAAATTGAGCCACCAAATGTGACCTTTAACTATCACAATAATTCTGATGTAGACATATATATGCTTTTTCATATTTTGTTGACTAATTCGTCCTAACCTAGTCATGATATGTGTCTCAACATTGGTTAGTAAGGGACCAATAATTAAAGTAGTATCTTATATTAGAAAAAAGGAAAAAAATTAATGATTTGTATTTACAGCCATTCATTTATCTTCCTCTGGTCTAATTACTAAATCTTGTTTAAGCTTTTAAGAATGAAATTATAAATTAAAAAATTCGTACTCATTGTTAGGCTCATTGTTAGTTTATTGGCTCTTTCACATTACTTTACAACTCTGTTATATGATTTAAGCAGGTGTTCATAAATTATTAAAATATCTCAAGTGAATCACTTGACAAATGAAAATATTGATGTGTGTGTGTTTATCTTTTTAAAGTTGGTTGCTTTTAATTTGATATTCTCAAGGTTAATTGGTGGTAGGACAAACTTCATCTTGTGATCTTGGAATATTCTAGCCTTCCACTATGCGTAAATAGGTCAATTAGTGGTAGGACAAACTTCATCTTGTGATCTTGGAATATTCTAGCCTTCAGCTATGCGTAAATAGTTTTAATCATAATTGGTATTAATTAGTTTGATAAACCTACGATAGAACAACACCTCATAAGTATATTATTACTTTATTTACTTTTTATAAATGTTTGATTGTGAATCTAATTATTATTGTATATATTAACTTACACTACTAAAAAATCTCTATTTTCTCACTGAAAAATGTTCAATGGTTATTTCCCACTGAATGTCCCTGATAAAAACTTAAATAGTAGTGTTTTCACACAAAAAAAAAAAAAGGAAATTTCCCAGCGTTTTAGTGGAACCTGTTTCGTACATACGTTTCAAGCTGGATTCGGTGGGAATAAGGTGGGAAAATCAATATGTGTATAAAGACAAATTTAAAATAGAATATCGGTGGAAAAAATATTTTTTTCTAGTAGTGTTAAGGTTGTTGTAAGCACTAATAAACTTTAAATTGTGAACCCGGCTCTGCTTGTATATATACATATTTACAAAAGACAAGTATATATAGAGTCAAATATACATTTCAAAACTACTCTCTCAACATAGAATTCCCTCATTCAACTCCATAACCTGCATCATTTAAATTCTGAATGTGTCGCTATACCTTGGAGTTTTTGTTTTCCACTTTCCTTTTTTGCATACGTTTTTCTAGGTAGGATGGGAAAAAGGACCATCATATAATAAGTACTAATAATAATGACACTAGTAGGAAGAGTCCGGAACCAAAATGCCCCCAAAAAAATCATTTTGAACCAAAATATCCCAACAAAAAAAAATGTTACAAAATATACTTTTTAGCGCGAAAAGCGATTCGGAGACGGAGCGAGCCAACGCCTAAAGATTTTTTTTTTTTTTTGTATAGCGTAGTATTTTACTGCGCCATAGCTACCATTTGAAAAAAAAAATTTGGTAAACTTTTTTTTTTTTTGCAACACTTAGTGTTTTTTCCATACTTTGACCAACGATTAGTCGTGTGTCAAGACTCCGAAACGTCAATATTTTATATAGAACCTGATATTTTTTTTCGCGTACAATAATGTAGGCCTAATACATCAAGGATACGTAGACGCTCGGATAGTCATTTTAGGGGTTGAAAAAGGTGAAGTAAGTTTTGTTTGAAAAAACTTAGAGTTTTTTCCATACTTTGACCAACGATTAATCGTGTGTCAAGACTAAACGTCAATATTTTATATAGAACTTGATATTTTTTACCAATTGCGTACAATAATGTAGGCCCAATACATCAAGGATACGTAGACGTTCGGATAGTCATTTTAGGGGTTGAAAAGGTGCCCGAAGTAAGTTTTGTTTGAAAAAACTTAGTGTTTTTTCATACTTTGACCAACTATTAGTTGTGTGTCAAGATTCCGAAACGTCAATATTTTATATAGGCACGATATTTTTTCCGCGCACAATAATGTAGGCTCAATACATCAAGGATACGTAGACGTTCGGATAGTCATTTTAGGGGGTTGAAAAGATTACTAAAATAAGTTTTGTTTGGAAACTTTAGGGTGTTTTATTTTTTAAGATTTTGATTTAAGCGTGTTTATTTTTTAATCAAGACATAACTTTATTTTGAATATAAATCTAATTCAATTTGATAAAAAGTATTTAAAAAATATAGAGAAAAATAGTTGTAAATGGTAAACTTTTAGATGAAAATTATAACTTTGCGGAAGTCCGATTTACGCATTTTTTTTTTTTGAACTTGCGTAGTTTTTCGAGATCTATGCGGACAAACGGCCGCAAGGCGGTATGGTTGAGCCCATTTTTAAAAAAACACCTTTTATCCTATTCAATTTTCCCCCAAATTTGCGTGAAATTTTCAGTTTTATTTACTTATAATATGATGATACGCAATAGATTTCAACGTAAAAATCCCGGAGTAATGTAGCTGTGAATGTCAATTTCACTTTTGTAGTTTCAATTTTTGAAAATAAAGCTGATTAATTTTCTTGACATATAAAGTTGACTAAAATAACCTTCAATTAAACACTAAGTTTTTTCAAACAAAACTTACTTAGCACCGTTTAACCCCTAAAATGATGATCCAACGTCTACGATCCTTGATGTATTATTTTCGAGCCTACATTATTGTTGAAAAAAATATCAAGTTCTATATAAAATATTGACGTTTCGGAGTCTTGACACACGACTAAACCTTGGTCAAAGTATGAAAAAACACACTAAGTGTTGCAAAAAAAAAGTTTACCAATTTTTTTTTTTGAAAACTTTTTAGGCACTATGCCAAAAAAAAAAAAAAATTCTTTAGCGAAAATCTGCGCTAAAACTTAACTCCGACTCAGTGAAGCGCTTTAGCGATATTTTTAGTTTTTTTTTTTTTTTTTATTGGGGTATTTTGGTTTACTTGGTTTTTATTGAGTCATTTTGACCCTTCTTAGAACATTACTACTATATAGTTTCTTAAAGAATGTGCAAAATCCAAATTGGACAAGTGAACGGACAAAGTAGTTTGCTTTGATCTGTGCCACTGCAATTTTTTATCTGTGACATTGTTATACGAGCTAATGTCAATATTATTTTATCTATTACTTAATTTTTAGTACATGCTAATTAACTTGACTTATCGGAACAATCTCTTTATCTTAAAAATCCTCCCCACACTCCCGTTATGGAATTACACTGAGTATGTTGTTATTGTTGCTAATTAACTTGACTTTGTGTGAGTATTATTACAAATTTATTATTGTCTAAAAATTAAAAATTAAAATATAAGAGCCCAAAAAATAGAGCAAAGACCATCTCTTTTTCTTTTTATTTTGCATCTAGAAAATATTTAAGGGCAAAATACGAATATATACATATTTAGAGTAGAAATTTACAAAACGCGACGATACTTTTCAGTTTACAAAATATAACATTAGAATACTTACAAACCTTACACAAATGCAGTAAAAAAATAAAAAACACATTTAAATTGGAATCCCTTAAACAAGGTAACTGATTTATCAACATCTCCAAATCTCCTTCCCAAAAATTCTCTCCCCAATTTCTCTAGATTTGTGGCAGACTCAAATCAAAGCCATATAGCGGTTTTTCTTCTGAAACGACCAAATTATATTCAAAATCAATACGCAAAAATATCCCATGTTTCTGTAAAAAAAAAATCATCAGATCAAGTGTGATTGATTATACGAATGAATTCAACACCGATAAGTTACAAATCTGCAAAATACGCAGGATTAAAGTGTCAGAAATAATCACGGAAGAATTAAAACTACGAACAGGTATTCTCCCCTATTTTTCGTTATACTTTTAAGTATTATCCATCGAATTAATCTACTACTTTGATGAATCAATCCGTCCTCTATCTTTTCCCTCCTTTTCTTACCCAACCACCATACCATTTTCAATGGTGATAAGGTTTACCATCTCAACTAGCACTTGTTGATGTCAAATAAACATTTGTCTATAGTGCCACTAAATTCTGAATTTGTGAAGGCAGGTGCAGAAGGCTATTGCTTTTGCACGAAAAGCTCACAATGGACAGCTATGTAGAACTGGAGAGCCGTATTTAACACGTTGTATTCACACTGGAACAATTGTAATTGTCTTGGTTCCATCAACTGGGAAAAGGGTACAATGTTGTCCTTTGGGCAGTACTTTGTTGAACATCTCATACAGTATAACTTAAAGGTCTATGTGTCCATTTACATAAATTATTAATAAAAAATATATGTATAAATAGGGTGTGAAAGTTGAATGAATTTGGTATAAATGTAGTTTATGTAGTGTAAAAGTGATTTGATACAGACAATAGTTTTTTCCAAAATTATATGTATGAATTGTGTATGAAAGTTGAATGAATGTGATATAAATGGTGTTTATCTAGAGAAAAAGTGATTTAGTTCAGACAATAGATTTTTCCAAAAAATGTATGTTTGAATAGTGTATGAAAGTTGAATGAATGTGGTCTAAATATGGTTTACGTAGTGTAAAAGCGATTTGGTTCAGACAATAGATTTTTCCAAAAATTATATGTATGAATAGTGTATGAAAATTGAATGAGTGTGGTATTAATTTTGTTCTTATATGTGTAAAAGATGATTTGATTCATTTTGATAGTAAAAATGTTTATCCGGATAACTTTATCTAACTTACGTACTTTTATTTTGTCATTTGTATAAAAGTGGTAAGATATGTGTGTATATGTTGTATGTTTAGTGTGTAATTTCTGAATTACTAGTTCAAATATAATTTTTGATTGCAGGTACGAGCTTCTATGAATTTCTACATACAGTGACTGGTGATATCAAGAGGTTCATAGTGTGCCTTCGAGCTATGACGTGTAGTTGTGGAAGATTTGAACTGGATTAGATACCTTGTGGGCATGATATGGCTGCCATAGGATATATTCACCAACATGGAGAGGACTATTCATTGTCCCACTACATCAATAAGTGAGGAAAATTTAAGCAATCGAAGTTGACATGCAGCAGATATGGTAAAGAAGGGCAAAATGAGAAGACTTTTGACGATATTCCACAGGAAAATTAAAAGTCGAGAATGTTGTTTGTTGTTTAGTGAGAACAGAAACTTATTGCTTGGATACAATTATAATAACGATAATGTTGAAAGTTTATATAAATTTGGTTATCAGCAATACATGTTTGGTTTCAATGGATCTTACAGTTTATCTGAAAATATATGATTAGTGTATTAATATTGTATGAATAATGTATTATAAATCCTGAGTGTTATACTAAAATGACTGATATGCATATGAAAACTGTCTGTTATTGTATGACTTAATAAAAACTGTTTGTTGTATGAAATCTGTATGGACACAGAAATATATGTAACAAATCCATGCATATTTAAGAAACGTAATTGCATATCAATACATCTCATATTATATACACACCAGTGCATTGCCCTAATACAAATATTTAACTTACATTCTGTTAATCATATAAGAAACAAGTACAAAATATAGATAATCTTGTGATGCCAAATTTTATGCAATATGTATCAAATGTGATTTATTAAACTCAGAAATTCATGAATTACAAGATTTAAATAAGAAAGAAAACAATAAAAAATTAAGATAGAAGCAATTAAAGTGTAGCATAATAAGGTCAGCAACAAACTATCTTTTTACATCAAACACTACAATTAGCTTACTAAATAATTTTTTTTTTTTTTTTTGCACTTGTCTTTTGGATCTAGATAATAACTCTCATTGCGGGATAAGGTCCTTGCAAATTCTTATCCCATGTGATGTAATTTACTGGTAACCATTCCAGTGACTTCACTCTCACTAACAGCTCCAAAAGCCTACTTTTGCCTTGCGTAATCCCACAACAGAGCACCATACCTACTAACGGTGAAGACTATGATCGAAGCTTTCCTTCAAAATTTCCGAAATGTCTTGGGCTGATATTCAACAAATGCACATACATGGACTCTAGAGTCAGTGAAAAGAAAGTGAAGATAGAATGTAAGAGATATTTCTTTTTTATGTATGAAAACTGCTAACACATAAAAATCTGATTCCATATAAAAAAAAAAGCATACTTCGATTCAGGATGTTGTTCTAACAAAACATTTATCAAGATGTATCCCAAAGAATCACAAATGCCCTTCTCAATGTAGGTTGATTTAGTAGTCTAGTCTATGCCATTCCTTTTGCATAACATTCAGTACTGTTGAAGAAGAGGGGTATGATTTTTGTCAATTTGTCAACAAGTTCTCTAACCACATCAGTGTGTGCAGTGCCTCCCGGTAATGAATCATTGATATAAAGACACCTGCTTTTTATAGACAAAACACTCAGTACCCAATGATATTCCTTGCCTACATTAATCGGCATAAGCAATCTCAAGCGATCCTGCAAGCAGCTTAAATACACAGATTTCAGAAAACTGCATGCCATACAAAATATCCATTCATATATATTATACAGATTTAATATATATATATATATATATATACACACACACACACACAAAATATCCATACATATTTCATATTTATTAACTACAAATTAACTATACAAGAACTGAAAATCAGTCAAAATTAGTTCAAATCTTACCCAAAAAGCCCCAAATTTTAGGCTTGATCTCCTTTAAACATTTTAGTTCTTTTGACATATCACCCACTCAAAACGAAGTTCATTTGCTGCAAATTGATTTTTCAAACTCGTGCTTCGATCTCCTTTAATGGCTGACAATGGAGTTTTTTTTTAAAAGTTGGTTCTTCTATTTTCAATTTCTTGAAAAAACTTAAAGTGAGACCTGAATGAAATCATGGGTGAAGTTGAGAGATCTTTTTTTTAGATTTTTCGCACAACAAATGAAACCCAAAACAGAAATAAACTAGACCACTGTTGAAAGTGGACTCTTACTAAACTGAAAATGGGAGATAACGTAGCAACGAGAAATTCGTGGGTTGATGAAGATGAATTCATGGTGAAGTTCAAATCTTTTTGATAAAGATGGGGGAATAGAGAGAGAATGAAAGAGTGAGAAAAATCTTTTTTTTGATGAAGACCTTGAAATTAGAAACTGAATTATACTAACTGAATCTTAAAAAAAGAAAAAAAAATCGTACTATGCTATTATTAAGCCAACAATTAAAATCCAGATTATCTTCCTAAAAAAGGGCCTAAAATCATGGAAAGTCACATTAATCTCAAATCTGATATGTTTAGTAATTAAATTGTTATATTTTATAAATAAGGAAAAGTATCTTCATGTTTTGTAATATATAGTCTTAAAGTAGTATTAATAGGTCATTTTCCCAATATTTTAAATGTGGCTTAAAGTGAGACGGTAGCAATTTTTTATTGTTGAAGTGTTCTTTCATAGCTAAAATATGCTTCTATTTGCCAATTCCCTATTTAAAATTAGAACTCTGCCTTCTTTCTTGGTGAATTGATCCGAAATATCAATTTTTTTTAAACCGTTTACTTTTATTTGTTCACTATACTAAAAATTAAATTTCTACCTTTACTTGCCCAATCTGAAAAATCAAGACATAATTTATCACTTAGTTTCTAATTTAACTTTGGGAATTATTTGGTACGCGGACTAAGTTATCCCAGGATTATAGTTATTATCCCTCGACTAATAATTTTTAGTTTGAACATTCTTCTTATGCATGCATGATTCATTTTTTATAGTAATTTTTTTCTTTTTGTTTTTAGAATTTATATTGATCTTGTTTTCCTATGAATTTGATTAGTAGGATGGCTTTTAGTAGATTAGCTCAGAGTGTATCGGATGTCTTAAGAATTAATTATTTAACATCTTTTGAAGCCAATTTATACTTCTTTAATTAAATTTATTATTTTTATATTTTGAGTTTGTGTTCGGGCTTAGCATTGGCCTCCTACAACTAATATGGATGATAAATTGATAATTGCTCATCATGAAGGAATAGCTTGCCTTGTAAGAAAGAGCTGGACTAGCAAAAATATTACTGATTATTATGTTGTCTAAAAGATAATTCACCCATAAAAATTGTTAATATTGAGTGTTTACACCAAATTGCATAATTTTATCATTGTTAAGTGATTTAATAAGGTGAAAAAAAAATACAATTAACCATGATTAAGTAAAAGAAGTGTAGGTGCAAACACATGTTATGTACTAGTGATCTGGTGATGAATTTCAACCATCTATCAATTCTTGCTAAAAATAACTTATGGAAGACTTTATCTGTGAACTCTAATAGATTTTGAATGGATTGTATTTGTATTTCATGTGACAAAAACTGAAAAAACTTGAAATTGAAAGGTCAATATAGTTGGTGTAAGATATGAAAATAAATCCCATTGTGAATTTGTCTTTAAGGCAAACACAAATTGAAAGGTCAATATAGTTGGTTACCTAAATCCCATGTGAATCTTTAAGGCAAACACATACTGCTTCATTTAAGCTCAACTCATATCATCATCATACCAGATAAAATGATTAATTCAATGGCAAAATCAGTTCCATGTTCACAAGAGAAATTCAATGTTTAAAGTCAGTTTTGATCTCCAACCAGCCTCAAACAATTGCAATAGTTTAAGAGTACATATAGACTTCTAGTTTCTGAAAAAAGAAATAACAAAAAGAAGGTATTATGTACTTTTGCTTCTTTACATGGACCTCCAAAATTTAAGCCTTAGAAGTTCCTTTATGTTCCCTTTCAACATGTTCCACAAGAGCCACAGGATCTCGAAAACCTTTACTACACCTCGGGCAAACATCGACTGTCAAGTTCATAACACCGTTCTTCTCGTGTACTTTCTGCACATGATCGATGAGAGCTTTAACAGTAGAAAATCTTACATGACATTGTGGACATTGCTCTACTTGACTGCTCGTGTTCGCTCTATGGCTGGGCCCCGTCTGAGGTGTTTGACTAAACTCACTGTTGAACTTTTCCTTTACGGATTCTACTACCTTGAATAAGCTCGTGGTCCATCTTGAGGACGATGTGGACTGATTTTTCGTTTTGTTGGGAGGCTCGTCTTTACTTCCGTTCAGAAAGTTCATGAACTGGAAAGCAGATTCCGGTTTCTTAGGTCCGGGACAGCTGTGATCGGGTCCGAACCGGTGCTTCAAGCAGTGATCGACAGTACAATCCCGACATTTGATCGTGTTGGAGAAAGTCAAGAGCTCTTTGCAGCGAGGCACAGGACATTTTGGTTTTTTCGTAGCTTTTTCGTAGTTCGATGGATCACACTCGGTGTTCACATGAGATTCCCAAGTTATGTTTGGGTCTTCGTTAGGGTCAAGCCGTACGCCTTTCGCACAGAGCGGGCAGATGACCACCGTGACGTTATTCTTGTTAGCTGTTGGACACTGGTGTCTAATATAGCTCCGATGATCTAGACAATACACCTGCAAGGAGTTATTGTATGTTAACACACATTCAGCATCAAAGATTATTCCCAATAAGCGACGACACAGACATGCTAATTCAGAAAAATTTACACATTAAGAAGAAGGGCTCATTTTCTCACTTTTTGCAAGCTAAAAGTAAGTAAAGTATCAATTGTATTGACATGAACACAACGAGATATATAAACATAGGATTATCCACCATAAAATGAAAAAATAGCAAAGCTCATGTTTTCTTTCCTGTTACCTACATATTGGTAAATCTCCGCCACTAAATTCAAGTATACGAATCAGCATCTGCCAATACGGATAGAGGAATTGCAGGCTCAAAAGAAAGTGAAGATGAAGGTTGACTAATGTTAAGACATACGCACAGGTATAGTTGAATCATAACATGCCATCTAAAACAAACTTCCAGAGAGAGTTGCAAAAATGTAAGCAGTATCTAGAGCTTAAAACCAGTATTAAAAATGAAAGAGCATCTAAATTCTCTCTATGCTTCATCTGTCTTGCCTTTATAGTGACCATACGGGCTATTCAAGTTTAAATTTTTTAATCCAGACTTGGGATCAGACCAGATCTGAATAACGAGAGTCCCTATAGAAGAAATCAAAGAAATCCATTCCCTTGACGATTATAGACTTCAATCTACCTACAAAGAAGTTGATGACTCAGACGAACCAATTTTCACCTAAATTGTAGAGAGAATAACTTCTAATATCTCCATTGTGAAAGCCACATTACATGTTTGGGAACATTTAAGCTTAAAAATTCAGAATACAGACAGAACAACAGAGGTAAAATTTTAATCAACCATGTGAAGGACATCAACAACTTGGTACTCCAAGATGCACATTACACGAGAATAATCATGGAAATACTAAGACCAACAATCTGAATCAAAACCTCATCCTTTATTGCTGTATCATACAAACAATTAATCACAAGCTCCTATGTACAATAAATGATTTACGCACCCAAGGGTGTGGACTAGTGGTCAATGAAGTGATTGAAAACCATGAGGTCTCAGGTTCAAATTCCAGCAGACCAAAAACACTATGTGATTCTTCCCATCTGTCCTAGCCTTGGTGAATAGAGTTACCAGGTACCGCTGATGGAAGGTGACTGGCATCCCATGGAATTAGTCGAGGTGCGCACAAGCTGGCCGGGACGCCATAGTAATCAAAAAAATATACAATAAATGTTTTAATTTCTTTTCTTTCCCTTTTTTGTAAATTTTTTGATATATTAAACCCCAACCCCCAAACTTTCCTACTCAGGAGCCCAAAAAAAGGGTCCTTTCCCACTTTACTACTTGAAATTTCAACATTATGGTTGGAGGTGGAGGGTGGTAACTACTAAACGATAACCTCCCTTGTTTTTCTGCTTAATAAATTGCTACATAAATCCTCATCAACATAGCAGATTGCTGCTGCACTTTGACTGATATGGAGCTTAGATAGTATGGAAGGAGGAAAAGCATAAAACACTCAAAATGAAACAAAGTGTGCCATAGCTTGACTCCTAGGCTTCAACTAAACTTCATCATGTTCTTGATTACTCAATCCTTAACATTTCCTACAACACAATTCCTCATACAAAGCAAAATCTTCGGAAATCATCAAGATTACATTTTTTTCCTCCCACGCCCTGACCGCCCCACCCCCCACCACAACCAAATTCTTTCTCCAAATGGACCAAAAAGATTGAAACTTTAATATAAACCAGATCAAAAACTGAAAAACAACGTTGCTTCATACACTTGAAAATGGTCTCAACCTTATGGTTGAACTTGGAGAGTGGTACTACTACAATTAACCTCCAGTGTAACTTCTATTCAAATTTCAATATCTGATCACCTCATGAAAAAGCATTAAACAATCTCAACATTAAACAAAAAGTGCCATAGCTTGACTCCTAGGCTTCAACTCAACTTCATCATGTTCTTGATTACTCAATCCTTCACATTTACTTGAACCCCAATTCACCCACAAAACAGATCTTCAGAAAATGTCAAGATCATAACTTTTCCTCCCACTCACCCCCCCCCCCCCCCCCCAACACACAAACCCAAACAAAGTTCTTTTTCCTGTGGACCAAAAAAGATTAACCCATTTGGCATAAGAATTATTCACTTTTTCCCGGAATTTTTTTTCACTTTTTTCCGGAATCAGCATTTGGCCATAAGAATTCCAAATACAACTTGAAGTTGTATTCCGGAATTCCAAAAAACTTGTTTTTCAAAATTTTCACTTTTTTCACAACCAAAATAACCACTTTCAACAAAAAAATACAATTTCAAAAACTATGGCCAAACACAACTCCAACTCCAACTCCAACTCCAAAATTCCAAAAGAAGTGAATTTTTTTTTTGGTTTATGTGGCTAAACGCCTACTAAAACTTTGATATAAACCCAGATCAAGAATTCAACAACAACAAATAATTTTTTTCCTCCCACACCCCACCCCCACAACAACCGAATAACTCTACCTAGAAAAAAAGGTTCTTTTTTCCAAGGGACCAAAAAGATTTAAACTTTAATGAAACCCCAGATCAAAAACCTCAAAAACAAGAAACATTTCATCACAAAATTGACAACAACCAAACAACTACACCTAAAAAAGGGCTATTTTTCCCTATGGACCAAAATGATTGAAACTTTAATAAAACCCCAGATCAAGAACCTCAAAAACAAGAGATATTTCATCACAAAATTGACAACAACCAAACAACTACACCCAAAAAAGGGCTATTTTGTCCTATGGATCAACATGTTTGAAACTTTAATAAAACCCCAGATCAAGAACCTCAAAAACAAGAAATATTTCATCACAAAATTGACAACCAAACAACTACACCCAAAAAAGGGCTATTTTGTCCTATGGACCAAAATGTTTGAAACTTTAATAAAACCCCAGATCAAGAACCTCAAAAACAAGAAATATTTCACCACAAAATTGACAACAACCAAACAACTACACCCAAAAAAGGGCTATTTTTCCCTATGGACCCAAATGATTGAAACTTTAATAAAACCCCAGAACAAAAACCTCAAAAACAAGAAATATTTCAACACAAAACTGACAAAAGACAGTAACTACACCCAGAAAACAGGCTCTTTTCCCTGTGGACCAAAAAGATTGAAACTTTAATAAAACCCCACATCAAAAAACTCAAAAATAAGAAACATTTCAACACAAAATTGACAAAAAGATAGTAAATCAATGCATAAAACAAAAATGGCACAAATTATAAAGAGAAAAAAAGAAGCGTACCTTGTGACAACAATCACAGGTAAAAGGCAAGAAATCAATCTGCCTGCAATCCTCAACAGAACAATGTTTTCCAAGATTTGGGAATGCTGGTGTTCCCATTGAATTCTAAAACTTTTTTTATGCAAAAAGAATGGGAAAAAAGGTGAAAATATTGAAAATTGATGAATCGATGAGAATTGGGAATTTGGCAAATGGGGTTTCTTTTGAAGAATTTGTGGAAGACTGTAGGAGAGACAAACTGGAATTGGAGAGTTTTGTAAAATGTTCAATGTTGTCTGTCCTGAGTTTGCTTGGCCAATGAAGACTTTTCTCCTTCTTTTTTTTTTTTTTTAATTTCAAGTGTAAAATAAAAAAGGAAATTTTAAAAAATATACAGCTTTTGATAATTATTACGACACGCAGCCCAACAACAATATACCCAGTGTTGCACAAGTGAAATATGAGAAGAACAGAGTGTATACAGCCTTTATTTCTATATGTAGCCTAATATAAAATATATTTGGAGTAAAACGCATTATACATAATATATTAACCTTATATAAAGTGTTTCAAGGGTGTTGATATACAAATATGAACTAAATCGAATAATGAACTCAAGAAATGAGCTACGTGGCGTAAATATTTTTAAAAATAAATGGAGTGTAATTTGGAAATGCCAGGGGTTTCCCATTGAGCTTTGTAAAACTTTTTTTATGCCAAAAGAATTAAAAAAAAAGGTGAAAATATTGAAATTGATAAATTGAGGAGAACTGGGAATTTGGGAAATGGGGTTTCTTTTGAAGATTCTGTGAAGATTGTAGGAAAGACAACCTGGGATTGGAGAGCTTTGAGAGAAATGTTCAATGTTGTTTGTCCTAAGTTGCCTGGCAAATGTTGACTTTCTCCCAAATTTATCTTTTTTATTATTTTTAATTTCAAGTGTAAAATAAAAAGGGAAATTTCAAAAATGTACAGCTTTTGATAATTATTACGACATGTAGCCCAATATAGAATATTACTTTAACTGGCTCAATTTATGTGATATACTTTTCTAAAATGAATGATACATTTCTATAATTATACATTTAAAACTTTCTCTTTTACTCTTAATGAAATGATTTACCGCAAAAAAAAAAAAAAAAATATTTACAGTCTCACAAATATTTATGGTTTGTTTTAGACCGTAAATTTTATGAATGATTTTTTCTTTCTTAAACTCTGTGCCTAGTCAAACTTGTATCACATAAATTGTGAGGGAGTATACAACATCATATTTGGAGAAAAAAATTATATATAATGTATCAATCTTGTATAAAGTGTATAAAAGGTGTTGATACACAAATGGAGTATTGGCTAAATTGAGTGACAAACTCAAACTATGAGCTACGTGGCGTAAATATTTCAAAAATAGATATAGAGCGTTAATTTGGGAATGCTGGTGTTCCCATTGAATTGTAAAACTTTTTTATGACAAATGACGAAAAAAAAATAAGGTGAAAATATTGAAAATTGATGAATTGATGTGGATTTTGTGATATCAGTTGATTGATAATTGGGAAATGGGGTTTCTTTGAAGGTTTATGAAGATTGTAAGACAGACCACGCTGGAATCAATTAATTGAGGAAAATTCAACGTTGTCCGTCCAAAGTTACTTGGCAAATGGCTGACTTTATTCCTATTTTTATTTATTTTTTATTTTAAAGATCTTGAAGTAACTGATAAAGTTGTTGTCATGTGACCTGGAGATCACGGGCAGGGCAACTAATATGTAGCGAGGTGCCCTACATATCAATTAAACCTTCAAGCCCCGTACAAGGCTTGTATTAACTTGTGGTCTAACAAACGGCCGTAAAGTTGTTTACCTCTGCGTTAAGGCAAAAGAAAAAAAAGTTACAACAGGATTTTTTATAAGCAGTATCGACATCTAAATAAATAAATAAATTGATATACCAACATTATATTAATTAAAAAAATTGAAGAAATGAGTCCTAGTTAGGCTAGTCTATATTATCTTGACTGGACAAGAAGTCGGGAAGTTCGAACCTCCACTCACAACATTTACTTTTTAGGGTGCGGCACTTTGGAGAAATGCAAAAAAAAAAAAAAAAAAAAAAAAAAGGAAATGACACTTGCTAGGCTCGAACTCGGGTGGATTCCTGCATTAGTGAGGAAACTAACCAAGTTACTATATTTATGGGGTGTCATTTATTGTTTATGTAATTGAAATTATATTTTTTTAGATTATACACATACATATATTTTCTTTTTTAAAAAAATATCGATGAAGCGTGTCGGATGACACCCCTGCGATTTTTGTTGCTTATAAGGCAAAAAATTTCGCGAAGGCTTGCCTTGCGATTTTTTTTAAAATTGAGACCCCTAAAACCTCGGGGTATTTTCGACTATTTTTAAGCGAATGGCAAAAATTAAACACCAGCAGCTTTGAAGGCCAATCCGTGCAAAAAAAAATGTATATGGTAAAATATTTGTTTCATTTATTAATGAGATAAGGCATCAATACGCACGAACTCACCCAAAGTTTCCCGGCGACACTTTTCCTTTTCGGGGGTCCTATTACCCCTTAAACTTTTTTAAAATATAATAAATACCACCTTAAGCACTGACGTGGCAAAGAGAGTGTATTTCATTGTCTTTGAGAGAGTGAGGAGCATAAAATTTGATTAACTTATACATGTGTCATTTTTTAATTGGGTACTTCACATTTAATTACACCTAATTAATTATCATTAAAGCTTAAAGTTTTTTCTAAACTATTTTTTTTAAAAGGTGGAAAACTTAATTTATTTTATTAAAAAATCTACATTTTCTTAAAATATGGAAAACTGAATTATTATTTTTAAATGTGGAAAACCCCTTTTTTTAGAAAATAAATCTTGAAAATAGATTTTTCTCATTAAAAAATCTGGAAAACTGATTTTTTTTTCTTCTATATATGAAAAAAAACCTAATTTTCCAGATTTAGTTTAAAAAATGGGTTTTCCACATTTTTTTTAAAAATAACTAGTTTTTACAGATTTTTATAAAAATCCAATTTTTTCACACTTTAAAAAAATACACTTTTTTCAGATTTTTCAAAAAATAATCCAGAGTTTTTTGAAAATAAAAAGTGTCCTAAAAAACGAAATCATGAAAATATGGATTTTTTAGGACATTTTTTAAAAAAAAATCCAGTTTTCCATATTTTAAAAAAAAAACCATTCTTCCACATATTTTAATGAAAAAAATCTAGTTTTTCAGTTGTTTTTTTTAATTTTTAAAACGGGTTTTAAAAGAATCAAATTTTTAGATTTTTTTAAAAGATCCACTTTTCATTTTTTTAAACAAAATTCGATCCACTTTTCATTTTTTTAAACAAAATTCAGCTAATAAAAACAATTTGAAAAAAAAAAAAACAGTTTTTTTTTTTTTAAAATGTCATGTAAGCGAAAAGAATTAAAAAAATATAAATAAATAAATATACATATTGCAGGGAGAGTGTATGTCACTCTCCCATAAGAGTTTAGATATCCAGTTTCTGGGTGGTCACTATTCTATTTTTAAAAAGTTCGGAGAGGGGGAGGGGGAGGGTAATAGGACCCCCGAAAAGAAAAGATGTGTCGTTGTAACTTTGAGTATAGTTCGGGAAGGTATTGATGCCTTATCCCTTTATTAATTCTTAACAAGCCTTTACTTATTAAAAAAAAAAAATGTAACAAGACTGCAAACGTGTGTTTATAAAAAATTTCGCTCACTTACACATATAACCTGAATCTTTATGGTATAGTTGGACTGAAATTCTTTGATGAAGTTAAATTCAATAATCATTAAATTAAGGGTACACATATTTTGTAATACCAACTGCAACTTTCGAGAAGACGGTGCACAAGATTGGGATGTGAAGATTCCAAGTTTTTGGATTGAAGTTCTCATCAGGGGAATTAATACGTGTTGTACTCTTTTTTGCTTTCAAATTTTTTGTCCCACTGAGTTTTTCTTGTAAGGTTTTTAATGAGGCAACCAATGGGCGTATTATTGAAAATGTACTTGTTTTTTTATGAGTGTTCATCGGTTCTATAGACTTGTTATTTTTTGTGACAATTGTTTGTCTTGTGCGAGGGCAAAAAACAAAAGGAAACTCAAAATCTGTTCTGTTCAATGAAGAGTTCAATTGAACCAAATTCAACCCCCGTTCCTTGTCCATAATAATCAACCTAGCAAGAAAAATGAAGATTCCAAATGGAAATTCCTGATAACTAGCTAGATTAACATTTGAGATAAATGTTATGAGTGACAACAAAAGATGGATAACACATATACTAAAAAAACTTACACTCACTCTGTCTCAATTTATGTGTCAAGCTGACACCGTTTGACTAGGCACGGAGTTTAAGAAAGAAATTTCTAGTCTTAATTAAGGTCCTGAGTTAGTGGCTAGTCATATGTGCGTCGGGATGCCCGTGCGGCACACAGGATGCACGTGCGGTGCACGGAATGCACATGTGACGTACGCAGAATTAGGTAGTTTTATTGAATATACTTGAGACCTCATATTAAGATTTGGCTTTAGGCCGCCAAATTCATTGAGCTGCTAGGATACAAAAGCCCGACAACATAGATGACACTTTTTAAGTACTTTGAACATAGAGTTAAATAAAAAATTAAATACACTTGAATACCTCTGATTCAATATGTTCTCCCGAAATTGGCCAAATGTATCACCTACATTTGCCATTCTTTTCTAGAAGCTCAATTGATCTCCCCATATATATGTAGAATTTTCTCTTGTTTGTATTTTCAATTTTTTTAAACCAAGACGGGCAGAAACGGGTTAAAAATATGTCTTTCGATTTAGCTTTGCAGATACTTTCCTATAGTAAGGTTTTTGTCACATAATGCAAGGGAATGTGCTTCTTTTATCATCTACTCTAAGCTTAACCTGGCTATTTTGAAGTCACGTTGGGACCCTTCTCTGTAACAAACTGGATCTAGGTTCAGATTATATATATAGTCAACTTGGTGTAATACAAACTCTTGTTTCGAAATGTTTATTTATTTTCAATATATATTTTTATTTAAAACCGAGACAAAACATAACATTACAAATCCTATACAAAATGTGCTTTATATTTTTTAAATTTTTTTTTTAAAAAACATATTTTTAAAAATTATTTTTTATTTTTTTTAAAAATCATTTTTTAAAAAAATATTTTTTATTTTTTTTTAAATTAATATTTTTTTTTGCTCAAAAACTTTGCATATGAAATGTGTATATCTTTGGACAAAAAGTTTGCAAAATTTAGTGATGAAAAATGTATGAAATATGTATATCTCGTTCAAGGATTAAAAAATTCGCTCAAAATCTGTGTAGAAACATATGAAATTTATCTTGCTCATGTCTTAAAATTTCGCTCACATTTCCGTGTATAAAGTTCATGTTATGTAAAATTAATACAACTACTTGTATACAACTTTGATACAATATTCAAACTTAAAATAATCGCTCAAATTTTTGGTATGAAATGTGTATATCTTGCTCAAGGCTTAAAAAGTTCGCTCAAATTTTATGTATGAAAGAACGTATGAAATGTATACCTTGATCAAGGCTTAAACATTACGCTCAAAATTTTATGCATAGAATAAGAAATGTGTATATCTTCCTCAAGACTTAGAATTTCATTCACATTTTTTGTATATAAAGTTCATATTAGGTTTAAAATTAATACAACTACAATAACATTGTAACAATTTTCATACAATATTCAAGGCTTAAAGTTTTCGCTCAAAATTTTGTATATGAAAATTATATTAAAAATTTCGCTCACACATACATATTTCATATATTTTTCATACAACTTTCATACACAGAAATTTGAGGTAACTTTTTAAGCCTTTGAGCCAAAAAAAAAAAATTAAAAAATTTTAAAAAATATATATAAATTTTTTTTTTTTAAAATAAAAATATTTTTAAAAAAATATATATATTTTCTGGAAAAAAACGAAAAATATATGAAAATCCGTCATGTTTCGTAATATATCGTTATGTTTTGTAAATAAGGAAAACTGTCGTTACGTTTCGTATTTCTCCTTAACATGTATATATACGTAGTTTTCCCTTTATTTATTCATATAGAAAATTTAAATAAGTCAAGTTGCACGGATTGCCCTTCAAGGCTTTAATTTTTTGTCCCTCATTTTTTTTTTTTTTTTTTCTCTTCGCTTAAAAGGGTCAAAATACTATGAAGTTAGTTCGAACCTCAAGGCCTTAAGAAAAAAAAAATAGGCAATTTTTGCAAAAACTTTGCCTTGTGATTTTTTTTTTTTTTTTTCAACAAAGTTAGGCCTCAAGGCCTTACTTTTGCCCGAACATTTTTTTGCGCGGATTGCCCTTCGTTTGGGGTGGTCTTTAAATTTTTGCCCTCTCGTGGTCTTTAAATTTTGCCCTCAAATTTGTGGTCTTTAAATTTTTTGCCCTTTGCTTGGAAAGGTGGAAAATATATAAAGACCAACAATTTGGGTTATGGATCGACCACCCCCCGACTTTTAGTTAAACACAACTAAGGACAATCGTAACTAAATTTTCCAACATAAAAGAAAGTATGCCTCGGATCGAGCTTGCATTTTAATCTTCTTATGCGAATATTGTTCCATCACATGAAGATTAACACAATTAACATAAGTAAAAGGACAACAAGCAAAAAACTTAAGATCCAGATTTTTATCGAGATTATAAAGTGCATAAAACTTAGAGGTTGTGGTATAGGCAAAGAAATTAACAAATCAATATCTATTCGTGTGGATCCTCGTATATATACAAAACCTAACAATAAATTGTTCTTAAGGGAATAGTAGTTAGTCCAAACACTATGTCATTATTTGCAACAGCCCAAAAAGTCTCATATATATGGAAGGCAAAGTATGCCCCCATCGGATAAGTTTGATAATTGTCAAATTTATGCCGAGGGGGCATATATCAAATCCCGCATAAATTTGTGAAGGAATCAAAGGGATATTGATTTCTAGCAATTTAATGCCTCATAAGTGTACGATCCTTTGCATTTTGTGATGCGATTGGGCTACTTGATTTCTCATACTAGAGATCGGAATGTCTAATAGGTCTAATTTTCAACGAAATTTTGCCTGTGATTTTTTTTTTAAGCCAAGATTCGTAAATTTTCTCCGTGCAAAAATTAAAGACCAACAATTTGGGGGACAAAAATTAAAGACCACCCCGAGATAAGGACAATCAAATTTAATATATATATTCACAAAAGGAAGGACAACAAGCAAAAAGAAGATCCAGTACTATCAGATATAAGTGCATTTAGAGGTTGATAGGCAAACTGCTCTATCTAACTGTAACAAGACCTGATATAGCTTTTAGTGTCCAAACACTATGTCAATATTTGCAACAGCCCAAAAAGTCTCATATGGAAGCTGCCTTGAGAATTGTCAGATATATCAAATCACATCCTGATCAAGGGATATTGATTTCTAGCAATTTAATCAAAACAGTCACTGCATTTTGTGATGCAGATTGGGCTACTTGTGCTCATACTAGGAGATCAGTGTCTATTAATATTCACAGTCATGGCAATCGTAAATTTTCTCCGTCTAGATTACGATTTTCATTTAATATATATATTTTTTTTTTGCACGGATTGTCCTTCAAAGCCGCTGGTCTATAATTTTTGCCCTTCACTTAAAAAAGTTATCAAAAATATCTCGAGGCTCTGGGTTCGAACCTTTGCTCAGTAAAAAAAAAATCGCAAGACGAGGCTTAGCGAAAAGGCATAATTTGCCTTAAGACAAAAGTTTACCTTAAGGCAGAGGTTTGTCTTTGCCTTGCACACCAATGTCAAATCTATATGAATAAATGGCATATACCAGTTAAAGAGTAATAGTAAGGGTTGAGGGATAAAGCCGCTATTGCTTATAAGGTAAACTTTTTGCGAAGCCTTGCCTTGCGATTTTTTATTTACTGAGCTATGGTTCGAATCCAGAATCTTGGCTATTTTCGATTACTTTTTTAAGAGAAGGGCAAAAATTAAAGACCAACAATTTGAGCTGCAAAAATTAAAAATAAGCAACTTGAGGGGCAAAAATTAAAGGCCAGTGCCTTTGAAGGGCAATCCGTTCGAAAAAAATGTTGTAAGGCTAGGGCAGTGAGGCCATTGCCTTAGGCCCCCAAATTGAAAGGCCCCAAATTTATTTTAAACTTTTATTATTATTATTATTATTATTATTATTATTATTATTATTATAAACTATTATTATAACTAAAAGTGTTACAGTATATATTTTTTGTTATTTGTTTGAGGTTATTTTATACCAATAAGTTCATAAATTATGATAATTTTCTTCACTTATTAAGTAGTATATTTTCTTCACTCCTCAATTTAAATTTTATCCTTTTTATATAGGAATTAAGTTATATACATCAATAATATAATGAATTTATTTTACATTCTTCTCTCAAACTGCATGAACATTGTCACGATCCAACTAGGGGGCCATGACGGGTACCCGGAGCTGACTACCGAGCACCACTCATACTGCTAGTCATCATACTTATTCTGCATTTATCTATTACACTCACACTCCTAGTCATAAGGAAAACCATTTCCATTTTCAAGCAATAGCTACATTTATATACATAAGCCCTTCGGCTATCAAAATAGCATATACAATGAGGAAAATCATGAGATCATGTTACCCATACATACGTATCTACGAGCCTCTACTAGAGTACTAGACATAAGGACGGGACAGGACCCCGCCGTGCCCAAATATGTACACAAAATAATAAATCAAATGGCACCTCCGGAATAATGGAGTGCTCCTGTAAATCTGTTGATAGCTCCTATGGATCTGCACCGTCTCCCTGTCTACCTATGGGCATGAACACAGCGTCCAAAAAGAAAAGGACGTCAGTACGAGCATTGTACTGAGTATGTAAGGCATGAATAGTAATAGCATAATAAAGAAACGATGAAACATGAGTTGAAGATATAACCTGCTTAACCTTTAAAGGAAAACACGTGTATGCATATCATATATACCATCATCGTTAACCCGCGTCCGGGTAACCATCATAATGCCGCCCACTAGTGGTGTCATGTCCGACCCTCTAGGCACGGTGGAATCATAAGCAGCCCGCATTAGCGGTGACATGTCCGGCCATATAGGCACGGTGGAATCATAAGCAGCCCGTATTAGCGGTGACATGTCCGGCCATTTAGGCACGGTTGAATCATATCATCATATACTCATCATAAACTTATCATAAAGCATGCATTAGAATTCAAAGATAATCTATAACTATATCGGGGTGACGTAAGGTCGAGAACGCCCGATTCCAATATGGAGTAATCATAATCATCATACCTCACCTTGAAGGAACTAACATTATAAGGTGGGTTTAGCAATAATAAATAACGTCAAAGAATCGTACAAGGATCATTAGCTTCGTAAAATATCATATCGTATTCATAGCATGAACTTCGTGAGAATATCGTATCATAGGCTTTAGAATCTCTAGACTTAGGCTCATCATCATCATTATCATATTCATGACATATCTCTTATCTTTATCTCATAAGTAGTTCTTAATAGTCATAGGCTTATAATCTCCGGAACGTAAGAAGATCATGGGAGATAAGGAAGTCAAATCATGAAATAGGTTTATCGAACTCATAAATAGCATCATCCTGACCATCATTATCGTCAGTGGCGGATGCACAGCCAACGAGGGTATCGTATATATAGGGTAAATTTTCTGTATTTATGTGCATATATTAACTTTCGTCTGACATATTTAGCTTCTTTTTTTTTTCCGAACACCACGAATGAAAATCATCCGCCCCGATTATCGTAGAACTGTCTCATCTTAAGAAACTTTTGGGGACGTAAGAAGGTCATGGAATATACAGAAAATGGTAACATAAGAATCATGCCTTTATGAAAGAAAAGGACTAGCCTTACATACCTCTTCGCCTTTCTAACTTGCCAGCTATACACTACCTTCCAAGTTCTTAATTCTACATTCGAAGGAATTCGTGCTAAGATTAGGTAATCGAAACATACTTAAGCTTAGGCTAAAGCTAACGAAAATTGGGAAGCATTTCCTTTGTTTCTACAACTTTCTCCATATCATATAACAACTCCCAATCATCAATAATAACATTCCTAATATCATATCCAACAATATTCGTCAACCATACATCATTCAAGTCTCCCAATTCTATTTCACATCATCCATAACTATGGTCACAATATAACATTTCATTCATCCTCATATAATGTCTCTCCCATGTTCTTAATATCATTTATAACGTAATTATAATAACAACATATCAAAAATCATGATTCATATTAAGCTATTACTCAACAATGTCACTATTCTCATGTTTGTAACCCATTTTCTATTTCCTTCTATAACCCAAGTCTTTCAACCTCTCCATAGTTCAAATAACATGAAATGATCATAAAACTTACCTTTGATTGCGTAGGAATAGCCTTTGGATGAAAATACTTCACTTGAAGAAAAACCCTAACTTTAATCCATAAAGTTTCTTGACTCTAGCAACCCCTAAGAGCTTCCTTATACTTGATTCCCTTGGATTAATGATATTAATCTTTGATTTCCCTTGAATTCTTGTATATGAAATGTATGGAATGTTCTAGATCCTTGGAGAGAAGTGGAGAAGTGTGGAAAATGAAAATAATGAAGTGGGATCACATTTAAATACTTGAACTTAACTCAGCCCGTCGCGACTTCCACGGACACTTATACGGTCCGTATAACATTATACGGTCCGTATAAGTGACCGTACTTCACCATCAGAGAAACAACATTTCTATTGGGTGTTATACGGATCGTATAAAGTTATACGGACCGTATAAGTGGTCGTACAACTCCATTTTCCTGAAATGATTTTTCCGTCGTTCATTTAATCTCCAATCCTTATAAAACCTTCTTAACACTTGTTTAACACTTCATTAGCAATCTAAGGGGCGTCACAACTCTTCTTTAAGACATCATTAAGTCAACATTGGCTCGGTACTTTATGGAGCTTTTCCAAAACACAACATATACTTTGCCTTTCTTAAGGAACTTTCTCCTCTTACTTCCAACATCTTTGAAACCTTAACTAGAATCGTTGAATAACCTTTCTTACTTATAGAAACATCGCATACTTCTTACCCTGCGTTAGTCTATTTTCTATGCAACAACATGGAATTTTCCGAGGTGTAACAAACACAAAATCATTCATGCACTGGTTTCCTTTTAGTGTAATTCATCATATTATATTAGGTTATTTACAATTATTTTTTATATTTATCAATGAGTGCTGCTTAATTGAATAAGCTACAATTATCTTTTAAATTAATCAGAAGTATTTTTGACACTGTTAATGCTCAAAACTCAAACTATTCTACATTATGTACGTTCATTTTTTTATTTTTTTTTGTTTGTGATCATAGTCAAATCAAAATTTTCACTTTGAGTTCCGGACCTCAACATCCAATAATCCACCACTTTATTTTTTTGTGCGTTTCTTTTTTTTTTTTTTAAATTCGCTATTTTTTGTCTTAAATGATTAATTTGTTGTTTAAATTTTTTTTGTTAGTGTATAAATTTGATAAAATAAATTTAAGGGCCTCTCAATATGATTTCTTCACGAATATTGGTTGTCCCAGGTCATAGATTCAAGCAGCCTATTTTCACCAACCTCTTGTAGAAATAGCCTATTTTGGACAATCTCAACAAAAACAACAAATTCTTCAAATATTGGTTACAGATCAGCCTATTTTCACCTAGTAGCCTATTTGGACAATCTTAACAAAAACAACAAATCCGGTGTAATTTCTGAAGTGGGGTCTGAGGAGTGTAGGATGTACGTAGACCTTATCCCTACTTTAAGAAGGTATAGAGGTTATTTCTCCCTCGGCTTTATTTGGACGATCTCATTTAATCTATATATATTTATTCTTTTCAAAATATTTGATTGGTAGCCACTGCAAATAATGATAAAATTATAGCAAGGGCGGATTCAGAATTTGAAATTTATGATTCTTATAGCGATTTCAAGTTAAAGTACAATGATAACTTGGTGTAAGTACAAATATCGATTTACTTATCAAGCAAAGATGTTTATTTTTTATTTATATAAAAGTTCTCTTTAGGAGATAGAGATATTAAAAGGGATTCGGCTTCTCTCCATTTCTCTTCTCTCCATTTTTTGTTCTAGCTTGGATTAGGGACACATGGCATACGTTAGAATTAATGGCTAAGATTTAATGAACTAAAGCAAGACCCTAACCATGGTTTAGATAGTTAATAACTTGCTCATAAATATATTAAAATCTATTCTCTCTCTTCCTAAAGATTTTTTCCTACGCAGTGAAAATCTTTCAAACAATTGAGTTAATATTCTAACTGTATTTTTTCTTTGGATCTCAGTATCCATCTTTCAAATAAGTTAATCTTTTGCCATGTTGAGTTAATCTTTTAATTGTATTTTTTCAATGGATCTTTTTCTATACACGGAAAATTAGTTGGAGTTTGGACTATTTCTCTTAACATTGTTTAAATTTGAGATAGTGGCCAAAAACACAATTGAACTATCATTCGCGAGTTTCACACCCAAACTATAAGTTAGTTCATTTTTCCACCTGAATTATTACAGTATTACCATCTATGTGTTAGAACACAACTCGAGGTACTTACTATCCTACCAAAACATCTGACGGTGATGCTCTTATCTGGTTACTTGCTACATTTGAGGGCTATCTATAGAGTTGTCTGATTCTGTTACTTGGTCAGCCTCTTCAGTATTTGATTGTATTATTTAACAGACAAAAATGACAAACACATTGGTATAAAGATCGAAAATGGCACTGCTGTAGGACCATTCACCATTGGGCTCCTCCTCTAAATTTCGTCAACGTATATATGTGTAAAAAGTACTATATAACGTAGTGTTCCTTCTGTTCTAATCTATCTGTCGTACTTTCCTGTTTATACTGCCTCAAAAAGAATGTAATACTTCTTTATTTAGAAACAGTTTAACTTTATACTTCTCATTTTATTCTTAATTAGATGATTTACGGCCACACAAATGTCTATGACTTATTTTAGATCACAAGTTTAGATAGCCTTTCTTTCTAAAACTTCGTGTCCATTCAAACACCACATTCATTGTAACGGAAGGGGTATAATTTTTCAGCAAAGGATGTTCAACTGACCACACTTCGGCCACTGTAGCTCCCCCTGTTTGATTTTACTATTCAAGATACAAAAAGGACAAACAAATTGAGACAAAACAAAAAGTTCCATTTCGATTACTCCACTTGTCTGACATTGCCTCTGTTACATGTTTAATCTTTGCACTAAACTCAAATCATAAAGTGGTAATATATAGATGTGTATGAACTTCTTGTGTGTCTGTGTGTGTGAAAAATCAGTTGTTTTCATTAGTAGGCCTTGGCTGGTTCTGTGGTAAGTCCAAATCCAAAAGGAAACAAAGGGTCATAATGTGGATCACCAACATTCATAGGGAGTTGATCAACAGTCTTGAACCAAGTCCTTGCTAATTTTCCAGTAAAACCATAGTCACCAAACAGGACATCAGCAACACCTTGTCCTTCTGTGCCTGGTAGCCATGCTGCTACAAGTGCATCCACTTGAGCTAGATACGGCTGGATCACGACCGGCCGGCCCGTGACGAGCACGACCACGCACTTCACCGAGGCGCAGACCGTGGTCATGGTGTCCGGGCCGGGCGCTGGGATTGTTAAGTTTAGGCTGTCACCAGAGCCTTCCGCGTACGGCGTCTCTCCCACCACGACGATGGCATAGGAGAAGTTGTTGGACTTGACGAATTCGGCATCCGGATTTTCCTTGAACACAACCTTTGTTTCTGGATCAACTGTGTTCTCTATAGCTGAGAGAATTGTCGTACCTGTCAAAAACAGTTGCTAATTGATTAGTGTACAATAGAGTTGGCACTTCACTTTGTTGCCATACTTTTTTTATGTAGGTTTTATAAAATGCATGTCATATTAAGTTTTGAGGAGTTACAACAACTACCATGCCTCAATCACAAACAAGTTGGGAGTCCGCTATTGAGGAGGTAAATACGGTTGAATAGATAAACAGGCCACGACTCAACAAAATTCATCTGATGTTTAATTTGTTTAAATCAAGATAGGTTGCATTAAGGTGGATTAAGCGATGGATTATAACTCAACCCGTCAAAACATAAGTTAAGGCTACTTGAACGGGATATACTCAGATGAGTCAAAATAGATACCCGCAAGGTTATGTTGTTTGGACTCTTCAAAATTGCCACTTGGTGCGTGTTAGATCCTCCAAAAGTAGTGCATTTTTAGAGAAACTGATATCAGTACGAGATCAATTTTGGAAAGTCCGAGCAACATAGCTTCAGGGTGTTGAATGGGTGGGCTAAATAAAGTTTGAGTTGGTTAAAATGGACCGAGTGAAAAACCATTTTACCACCTTAAGTGTGGTTGAGTCAGAATAGGCTAAACAACTCAAATTCGGATATATAATGTTGAGGGAAAAGAAGAAAATGTACCAATTGTTGTGTTTCCACTAAGTCCTTGCCATGTAATGGTCCATCCACCACATTGGTAGCCCATATTGTTAGCATGGGCTCCTGCAACTAATATACTTGTTGCCTTTTTTGGAAGTGGCAAAACTGGTTCATCTGCATTTGCACCATTCTTTAACAAAACAAGTGACCTTCTCACTGCTTCTCTTGCCAATTCTCTATGCTCCTGCAATATTGTAACACAACAAGATGAATTCAGGATTCTACTTTTCCAATTTAACTTCTTATTTTGTTTAGGGAAGAAAAGCGTCAAATTTGCTCCTGTACTATCAAAATCGAGAAATATTGCCCTTACTTTGACTTTTGGTCTAATGTTATGCATCAGGAAAAAAGGCTCGTTTTTTTTTCCTGGACCCTAAAGGAGCTCCAACGTTAGGATAATTTTAAACTACAGTCAAAAGTCAAAGAATTTGGACACATGCTTACGTTGGAGCTCCGATAATGGCAATGACAAATATGAGGCGATTGGTAACATCAAGAGTATGAATGGACAAAAACTATAACGGATGGCAAAGTTGAGTATTTCGATAGCATAAGGGCAAATTTTGACCTTTTCCCTCTCATTTATCTATAAATATTGAACTCACCGGGCTTCCGAGATATTTCGTCAAACTATAATCAGCAAGAGGCTCCTCAAAAAGTCCCATTTGGAACTTCACCCTGAGAATCCTCTTGACTGCATCGTCGATGCGGCCCATTTGAACATAGTTGTTGTTCACTAAATATGTTAAACCATCAATGAATTCTGTATAGTTGTAAGGCAACATAACCTGCAAATATACAAGAAGGAAAATAGCAAGGGATTAGCTCTTTAGGTCACTTAAATTGAGTCGAAACTCATTCTTGAGGTCTTAGAATCGCGTGATAGTACGAGGCAGATCCAGAATTTAAACAACTATTATAAATAGATTGTATTAAGGAAAAAGAGGTAAATGGTCATGCATTTTTTGAAATAGATGATTTAGTGACTCACCATGTCAATGCCAGCATTGACACCTTGAAGAATGGAATATGTATAGTTTGTATGCCATGGATAAGTAAGCTTGTCAATTCCTGCCCAATCTGAAATAACAAACCCCTGAAACAAATTCCACAAAATTCACAATGTTAAATTTGAAATCCCCATCTTGTTGCATTCTATGCTGCTCGGATCCTCCAAAAGTTATCATCGCACTTGTGTCGGATCCTCCAAACTTTTTGAAGAATTCAACACGGGCATGACAACTTTTTGAAGGATTCGAGCAACATAGGGTGCATATGTTGAACTTTACTAAATGTTGCTCGAATCCTCCAATAATGTTGTTGCACCTGTGTCGGATCTTCCAAAATACTCGTGTCAGATCCTCCAATCTTTTTGAAGGATCCAACACGGTGTGACAACATTTCTGGAAGATCCGAGCAACAACAACGGTTGCATCTATTGAACCCTGCAATATTGCTCGGATCCTCCAGTAATGTTTCCGCACCGTGTCGGATCCTCCAAAAATATTATCGCACTCGCGTGAGATCTTCCAAAACACCCGTGTCGCATCCTCCAGAAATTTTGAAGGATCCAAAAGTGGGCGACAACATTTTTAGAGGGTTTGAGCAACAGAGGCTGCATTTATTGAACTCTACAATGTTATTGTAGCAGTATCGAATGCTCCAAAATAAATGGTTTTTGAGAATCCGACATGGATACGGCAATACTTTTGAAGGACCCCAGCAACATAAATGTTGCATATATTGAACACTACAAAAATAGTTAATTCACAAAGAGAAGAGAGAATTAGGAATTTACTCTGAATCTAAGTGTGCCTTTAAGAAAACCAGTGACCAATTCTTTATTTCCATGCATTCTGACACCATTCCAACTTGAATAGGAAACCATAACAGTAGCAACACCTTTGATGATTGAATTATAGTAACCTGCCATATGTAGACTAAGTAAACCATGTCTATCAATAATTGTGTTGTTCTCATTGATGCCTTTCACTGTCCCACCATCTCCCACATAATGCTTAGCACAAGCAGCCACCTTTTGCCTGTAACAAAAATAGTTGTGAGTCCACATGACATGATTTATGCTTAGGGACAGCGACGATGCGAGAAATTTCACTAAAAGTTTTTTAGGTTTAGTAAACGTGTATAAAACGTATTTTTTTGACTTTTATATATAGTATAATTTTCTGATGAAGGATGTTCAACTGACCACCCTTCACTTTATGTAGCTAAGCCACTGCATAGGGACAATATATAAGTGTTCCATTAGGCCTCAACTTGTTTCGATGTTTCAATTATACACTTAAAATTTTGTGGATGATAATAAACGAGTCCAGAATTAAAATTTGATGGATCCAATCTTTATGATTTATACTTCTTACGACCATTAGCGGATTCAGGATTTTCACTCAGGGGGTTCGGAAAAAACAACAACAGCTAAATATTAAAAAATAAAAATAATAATATTGTCCCTGGGAATCAAACTTAGGATGCTAGAGACAATTTTGAACACTCTGGACCGTTTGAGGTAACCTTTCTCATTTGTTTAGGGTAGTCAAAAGTTAGAATATATACATAATCATAGAAAATTTACCTTATATATGTAATATAATTTTTTGCCGAGAGTATTCAGGGTGTCCCCACCCTCTAATCCACCTGCTTACGACTGAACCAGTTGTAATTCTTCCAAGGAAGTGCCTGACGCGTGCCACTCACAATGCAACACGTGTCGTAACATGAAAAAACACTTAAAATTCTATATCCACACCACATCCACATTCTACACCTAAGTAATTGTTACTTCCCAACATCAATGAGAATATATAAATTTCTAATTGAAGAATAATATTTATATTTACATTTACATTATATATAAGCGCCATGGAGGGATCTCAATTATACAATTTAACCAATTAACTTTTTATCCCACGTGGACATATGTTATTGTATTGAATATTTATTCTATCCTCATGTATACACGTATGCACCTCAAGTTTAATTCTCTGACACATTTATTTCCTCCGTGCACTTTTAATTGTTCGTAAATGAAGTAGTCAATATTACTTTCTGAATATTTATTTTCTCCTCATGTATACACATACGCACTTCAATTTTAATTCTCTGACACATATTTATTTTCTCCGTGCACTTTTACTTGTTTATAAATGAAGTACTTAACATTAAAATTGTACACACAATGAATACTTGTACCAAAAGCTATATAAATTGTACACTTTAACCAACTATTTTTTTATCCACGTGGACATATGTCATAGTAATAAATATTTATTCTATCCTCAATCCTCATGAATACATATATGCACTTCAAATTTAATTCTCCAACACATATATATTTCATAAATGACATTACATATAAGTACCATGGAGGGACGAACACAGCAATCCCTCCTTGTACCCACTGCTTTACAAATTGTACCCGCAGTGAATGTTTGTACCGAAAGCAATATAAATTGTACAATTTAACCAATTACTTTTTATCCCACGTGGACATATGTTATTGTACTGAATATTTATTCTATCCTCATGTATACACGTATGCACCTCAAATTTAATTCTCTGACACATTTATTTCCTCCGTGCACTTTTAATTGTTCGTAAATGAAGTAGTCAACATTACTTTCTGAATATTTATTCTCTCCTCATGTATATACATATGCACTTCAATTTTAATTCTCTGACACATTTATTTTCTCCGTGCACTTTTACTTGTTCATAAATGAAGTACTTAACATTAAAATTGTACACGCAATGAATGCTTGTACCAAAAGCTATATAAATTGTACACTTTAACCAACTACTTTTTTATCCACGTGGACATATGTCATAGTAATGAATATTTATTCTATCCTCATGTATACACATATGCACTTCAAATTTAATTCTCCGACACATACATATTTCATAAATGAAATGTTCAACATTACTTTTTGAATATTTATTCTCTCCTTATGTATACACATATGCGCTTCAATTTTAATTATCTGACACATATTTATTTCCTTCGTGCACTTTTACTTGTTCATAAATGAAGTACTTAACATTACTAAAATATATATATGTCCAAATTATTTGTTCATTTACAAAATCAAGATAAAATTAATTAAATCTTTCCCATCTTATCCTTTCTGTTATATATATTAAAAAATATGCCCATACTACTTGTTCATTTACAAAACCAAGATAAAATTAATTAAATCTTTCCTATCTTACCCTTAGTAATAATTGTTCTTAAAAATAGTCAATTTTGATTAGAATGTATCTATTGAAGAGAGATAGGGGTAAGATAGTGAAATACATCTTTTATTTATGATTTCTTAAGAGGCGTGCAAAAAAAAATAGTGACAAGAAATACGGGACGGAGGGAGTATATATTTTACCATGATATTAATATTTATTGGTGTAAGTCTCAATGGCTTTCGAAAATGATTTGAAAATGAGTAATTAATGTGAAGGATAAAATTAATAATAAGAATAAAAATTTCTTTTTCTTGATCGCGGACAGGTAAAACTAAACGGAAGGAGTGGCTTTTATCCCCATTTTTCTTCTTTGTCAATACTTTAACCGTGAAGAGAAGACAAACAATAGCAATGAAAATTTGTACCAAAAGTTATATAAATTGTACAGTTTAACTAACTACTTTTTTATCCCACTTGGACATATGTCATAGTACTAAGTATTTATTCTCTTCTCATGTATACATGTATGCACTTCAATTTTAATTCTCCTACACATATTTATTCCCTCCATGAACTTTCACTTGTCCACTTTTGACTTTCAGTTTCTTTAAGAATTAATAAATAAAGTATATATTTTATCATAGTATCCATATTTATTGGTGTATAGTCTCAGAAAATGATTTGAAAAAAGTAATTAATGTGAAGGGTAAAATAAGAAGAACAAAAATTTCATTTTTTAGCGTCGACAAGTAAAAGTGAAGGGAGGGAGTGACTTTTATTCCCGTTTTCCTTCTTTGTCAATACTTTACTTATTTTACTCTCCTTTGCATTCTCTGATTGTTTCTTTATATTATAAAATGTATTTGGTGATTTGCGATATAACATATATCTTTCTAATTTTGATTTCTTTGTAACAATTCTTTTTATCTATAATTGTTAATATAAAAAATTATAATATATTTTTTAATTAATATTATAAAAACATTTTATTAGTTTTGCTTTTAAAAAATCTAATATATACAACAATAGTTCTTATGTTTGGATCTGAACAGTTAATTAATTGAAATGAATATCAACCTGTCGGTATATATATAAGATATTAAAGAATTTAAAAGAAAAAATCTAAAAACGAAATATTAATTTTCCCTCATATTCTTACTATTTTTCTCTTTCACATCGATGAACAACTTTCATTGTCATGACAATGAAAAAAAAGTCCGACTCTTTCCATCTCAAAGGCTTAATTCCATCATATGTTTTTAAATTTTAAACTTCATTTTTTATTATAACTAAAGTGATGGTACATAAAATATATTTTATATATTTTTAAAATATAAATCTTAAATACTGGCTAATTAAAGTGAATAGACATATTCGGCCCGTGCAACTCATGGGCATGTATGCTAGTGTTAGGTAGAAATCTTGTGTTTTTTATTTTACCCATCACCAAATTAAACTATTTAAGCTTGAATATTTTATTTTGTGTGTATGTGTGTGTTTTGTTGATTTCTACAAGGTGGAAATGGTGGTCACTGGTCCATGTGACTTAAAGTCCATGTCATGGTTCAAAAGCCCACGCTATAAAGATGCTTTTGTGTCATGATACAATGGACCAAAAATTGAATTTCTGTGCCTTGTTTGTTTCACAAATCTGTCTTTTTCTTACTGGCTATATTATCATAATCACATGGATCACGAAAACACTATCTACCCAAACAAATAATTCAAGTCACGTGCCTAACTTACAAATCAATTATCCCACTTTCTTCCAACTTCTAAAAACAAGAATCATGCAGCCCCACAGATTTCTTTTAGAAAGAAAAGGCACCAAAAAAAAAAAAGTAGGAATAACGACGGCCTACTTCTATCGTTAAACAATAAAAAACTAACACTAAATCTATTTAATGTCGGGCTAACGATGAATTATCAAAAAATCATATTAATTACGAGTTATTTAGCGATAAATTAATAACGAATTTCATAGCTAATTTCTATTTATTTCTTATGGTGAGGTTAATTTTAACTCTGCCGCTGATGGCTTGCTCACATTGTGGCCTCAAACTAGAATAAAGAAGGAGAGTTCGGTAGGTGGCAATCATAGAAAAGCTAAAGGATTCCATCGCCAGAAAGTTTCATTATATATATAAGATTAAATTTTTTTTAATGAAAATTTTGCCTCTACCACTGATAGCAACCATTGTAAATCTAACCAATTAATAATGAATTCCCACAATACAGATATGAGACTAAAGCAAAGCTATTAAGTATAAAAATAGAAAGGTTATTCTTGCATGTTGCAAAATCCTAAAAACATGCTATCAGAATAAAATCTCCACCTCCTTTCCACTGTAGCGAAAAAATAATGACAAGAAATCAAATAAAGTCAAAAGAAAAAGCGCGTTTTAATTAATCATTATTGTATGCATGTGAGTTTCAGAAAAATCATTGAATTCAAGGTTATGGACTTTTTATGAAAATCCATGTGAATTAATTAGGCCAAAATATCTTTCTGATCAAATCTACATCATGATTTATAGAACTCAATAATGCAACAGTACACACTGCCTGACCAAAAGTGAAGTAGCTATTATTATGTGCTTTAATGACATAAAATAGCAGCATTGATTAATAAACAAAGTTAGATCAAGAAGCCTACAGAATGGTCATAAATCTCAAAGAAAAGGTTTATATTAAAAGGGAAAGCCCACAATAGAAAATACCTCTGATTTTTTATTTTTATAAAATCTTGTTAGTATGCAGTGCATAATTAATGTATAATTAATATATAATTGCGCATAAATCTGAAAGAAAAGGTTTAACTTAAAGGGATTTTAGTCTTTATTTTTAATAAATTTTAGCTAGTTTCTAGTGTATAATCACTATATAATCGGTCTTAAATACATTGTGTATTATACACTTGTTATACATAGAGTATACACCGACGACGACTACAAACTATTATGACTAGGCGGGTAAAATTTTATTTATGTCGGTTGACCAAAAATGTTAAGATCCCTTAACTTAATTCTATACAATTAGAACGTATTAAATTATACTAATAATATAAAAATTCATTATACACTCAGCGGATATAAATTAAATTATGAAAAGAAAAACTTACTTGTCAGCAACAAAAGGGACTCCTAATCTACCATTAGAAGGAACATCTCCCTGTAATCCAGGAACCATCTCACTCATTGCCCTAACAATTTTAGGATCTTCACTATAACTCTCATAACATCTGCCCCATCTTGGATCTCTGCAAACCTGAACAAGAATTTAAAATTAATATTATATAAAAACATTTAAATTATATACTGACAATGCAACAAAAAAAGAAAACTATAGTATCTGCGTACTATAATTCTATATATATTATTTGGACTCTTCAAAAATACTATTAGATGTGTGTCGAATTGTCCAAAAGCTATGTATTTTGGAGGATCGAACACCCGGTATGACAACATTTTGGGTATGCGAATAACATAGCTTTAACCTATGATGATCGGTTACTTGTCATTTTTACCAAGTTAGCGGTTAATGTTTATTGAAAAGATTTACTTATAATTACTTTATAAGTGACATGATTGTGTAAATATTATTTACACATCGCATAAAATGTAATCCATATTAAAAATCTCTATTTACGAGAAGTAATTCAATTTTGCAGAAAATATAGAAGAAAATTAGTTTTTTATAATTCCCATCCAATGATCGCTACTCGTTTCGGACCTAATAACGAATTCGGTTTCGAGCTAGGAAGTCCCATTTTAAGGGGTAAAACGCTCCTTACCAAAGGTGATCCCATTCAGGATTCGAACCCGAAATCTCTGATTAAAAGCAGAGAAATATTTACCAGCTCGCTACAACTTTAAGAAGTAAAAATTATTGTTTTTTCAAAATTGTGTTGAAGAAAATTAGTTGATAGAACATTACCGCAAGACAAGGTGCAAAAACATATGGAATTCCAGTTGCTCTAGCTTCAAGTGCTGTTGCAGATCCAATCTTCTTGACCAGTTGAGGATCCCTATTACCAAAAAAAAATGAAGTATATCAAGATTGAAAAAAAAAAAAAAAAAAAAAAAATATAAAAAATGGTAAAATTTACCAAGAAAAATTAATCCAAAGTTAGGTTATTACAAACAGAGACAACTAACAGAAAGTTTAAATCTCGAAATGCAATAATTATAATTTACTTAACTATATTGTTTTAACTTAGACTTCGCCTATGTGAGTTTGCTCGCATTGCCAGTCTTCAATTCGAGTAAAGAAGGTGAATTACCGTAGGTTGACAGTTAGTTAAAACTAATCAATTTATGATGAAAATAAAAAAAGGTAGCCTGGTCCATAAAACATTCCAGATTCAGCAGAGGTGGAACTAGGATTCTAAGTCTCCACTCTGAGTTATAGAAAAGGCAACTTACTCGATTCTGAAAAATTTCTATACATATTAAGTGGATATTTTAATATAAATACAGGAATTGCACCAAAGCTACTAGATTCTGCTGAACACGTAAGCAGAACTACAACCCGACCCCAAAGGCCAACGGTTTTCGGATTTTCACCTAGGGGTTTCAAAAATTCTAAAAGGTAAATACACGAAGAAGTCAGGGGATTCAACATCTACTATATATACATAATAAAATAATTTTAACTTTGAAAATACACTGTAATTTTTCGCCGAGAGGGTTCGGATGAACCCCTGGAGCTAAACGTGGCTCTGCCCCTGCTTCACCATAGCGTTCACGTAAGTCGTAGGGTCAAAGGAAGGGTCGCACCCCAAGGGGGTGTAATGTAGACAACACTACCCTGACACAAGTATCAGCGGTTGATTTTACGATTCAAACTCGTGCCTATAGGCTATAGGTCAAGTAAAGACAACTCTACCGTTGCTCCGAGACAATTTATGATAGAAAGCATTATCTCAGTTTACCTGGTTACTCCAAGACCAACATTATGAGGGAAAATTGTAGCATTATAGGCATTGTTGTTGCCATGAACAGCATCAATCCCATAAATCATAGGTATCCCAAGACGAGTCGATAATGAACCCTTCTGAAAACCATTTATCATGTCAATCCAATCTTCTGGTGATGCTTCTTTCTTAGGCACACTTCCTCCACCACTCAACACACTTCCTGCTCATCCAAAAAAAAAAAAAAAAATATATATCAAATTAAAGTCACATAGACAAACAGTTAAAAAAAAAAATGTTAAAAATGGATATTTTTGTAAATAGTGATCGATTCAGGATTTAAAATCAGTACATTCTATAACAAAGCCACATTTATCAATGGAGTTTGACTATATTTGTTTTGACAGAAAACTATATTGTGTATATAGGTGAACTCACATAACAAAATATTGAAAAATGTCTACTTCTCTATACAGTGACGGATTTCAGGATTTAGAATCAGCGGATTCTGTTTTTTATGACCGTGCATCCAGTGGCATAGCCACATTTATTAGAAAAAGGTTCGACTGAATCCACTTTGCTAGAAAATCGGTAACCTCACATAACAAAATATTGAAAAATCGACACTGAGCTATAATGTTAGGTATTAGGTATGGGTTTGGCCCAGTAGCTTTTGTTTAGACCCTGTATTTGTACTAGGAAATTCATTAAATATGTTTAAACGTTTAATCGCGAATATAGTAACTAAAACGAGCTATGGGTTTGCAGACAAGTTCAGAACCCATAAACTTCAAATTCCAACTCTGCCTCTAATTTCCAGTGGTGGATTCAAAATTTAAAATCAGTGGGTCCGACCAAACCCATTGCATCCATTTGACAAGCCATATTTACCAAAAAGGGTTCAACTAAATTCTTTTTGCAGAAAAATCATACTGCATATATAAATAAACTCCAAGAACAAAATATAAAATAACAGACACTTATGTCTGTTCAAATTGACGGATTCAGAATTCAGAATTAGCGGGTTCAGTCGATATTGAACCCGCTATTTCTAAATCCGTCACTGTCTGTTTTTTTATTTTATTTATTTATTTACCTATGTAGTATTTCTTCATGACCTCTGAAGTTGCAACCGTACGATCAATTTGTATCATTTGGCCAATTTTTTCTTCCAAAGTCATTTTGCCCATTAAGTCCTTGATTCTTCTGCCTAAGGGCTTGTTTGGATCTTTGTATGTAATGTGCTCTTCTGCTTTTGCAGCTAAAATCATCCAACAACATAAAACTAGAAAATTTCTCATCAAGAATCCCATTTTTCTCCTCTGCATTTCCTTCACGGAAAAAAAAGAAAGAAGAAGCTAAAATTAGGGAAAAAAATGAAAAATTCAGATATACATAGAACCAAAAACAGAACAAACTTAGTAAATTTCTCTGTTTTTTTTTTTTTTTTGTGGGGGGGGGGGGGGGGGTGGGGTGGGTGGATTTCTATATTTAGCATAAGAAATGCTAATAATGGAATATAGAAGAAAAGGATAGAATCTTGATTTACGGAGCTTACAAATATGAATGTAGATTTAGAGGCGAAGTTAGAATTCTGAAAAAAAAAGACAGTTTACTTGGTTCTGAATAAATCATTTATATGAGTACATAATAAGTGAATTTTTAAACACACACATAAAGTCAGAGCTAAAACTATTGGATTCTACCAAAATTGTAAACAAGTTTGTATCTCCACCCTTGAATGCTGCTTCAGAATTTGCTATTTTTTTTTTTGTTTCTTTTTTGTTTAAATCTCTGAAGATAGATTATTATTATTTTTGAAAATTCAGAGAACCAAAAACAGCTCAAAACTTCAGTATATATATATATATATATATATATGTGTGTGTGTGTGTGTGTGTGTGTGTGTATATATGTATATATATATATATATATATATATTTTGAGCCTATTTTCAGAAGAAGAAAAGCAAATAATGGAAACATAGAAGAAAAAGATTGAATTTTGATTGAGTAATAGTAGAACTTACAGAAATGAATGCAGATTCTAGAAGTCACTTTTTTTCTTTCTGGTTGATTCTCTTAAGATAGATCTTTCTTTCTTTTTTTGGTGTGTGTATTTAGGTGGAGGAAAGTTTTTTTGGACTGTGAAAAATGGAAGATTTAGGGAGAAAAGATATGGATAGGACATTACTTTATAGCAGTTAGGTTCTTTTTCTTTCTTTCTTTCGTTTTTCTTTTGGCCATCTGGTATCCTGGATCTATTGGCCCCCGTGGCACCGCACTTCAGTTAGAGTAGTGTCACGTGATACTGCTTTATCGGAAAATATTATCGCTTTGCGGGTATTGGTTTAGTGGGTCCTTCCCCTTTGGGAGGTCTGCGGGGCGAGCCTCGCTGTAGCCTATATTTAATACTCCCTCTGTCCCAATTTATGTGATACTTTTTGCTTTCCGAAATTCAAATGACATAAACTTTAATCAATATTTTAAGATGTATTTTCTTACCAAATTGATATGAGAAAAAGTTACAACTTATAGTACTTTTTATGTAGCTTTCAAATATATAAATTTTAATCTTAAAATATTGGATTAATCTAATCCAATTTAGCTTCAAAATTCAGTCAAATTGACTCTCAAAAAGCGAAAAGTATCGCATAAATTGGAACGAAAGGAGTAATTTTTCTAATAAAGGTATCGTTGATTTATTTGAAAATGAACAAGTTGTCAAGAAGGGATATAGTAATGTAATTGAAATGAGTTTTATTAATATGATTTAATACTTCTTTTTTTCAAATAAGAAGTCATTACGCTGATTTGGTCTTTCTTCACTTCTTATAACAAGGAGACCGCTTATGAAAAATGCTACATATGATATTGACTAGCCCGATTAATTTAAATTTACCTAGGTAAATTCACTAAAGGTAAATAGCTCCCTGTTAATGATTATTTCCAAAACCCGAATTTGAAACTTCAAATTAAGATAAAAGAATTCCAATTATCACATATCACTCATTGATGATATATGAGTTTGCTTGCTTATGTTGTTTTGTTTTTGCTCTCTAGTTAATCATATCTCTTTTCTTTTTACTACTTTTTCTTTAGGTGTTTTGATATGTTAAAATTTTACCAAATAAACTGGTTTACTAACCTTAAAATAGTACCTCATTGGCTCTTGTAAACACAATTTTCTAATATACAGATTTTGGCTTCCCTACTGCATAGAAAAAAGAATATTACACTTATTCAAAGTACAAAATGACAATGAAGTGAATACAAAGTCAAAAAACTTTTCATAGGTATGCTTTTCAATTTTGTATTTGTTTTATAGGTTTCTGTACATATTAGTCAATTTTAAGTGAGAGATAGAATAATTTATGCAAAGCTTTTGGTAATTAACGGTCACCAATGTACCATTCTGATATTGCTCATTCCTAGTCCAGAGAAGAGGGGTATTATTATTTTAATTTAAAGTACACAAATGATAATGAAGTCAGTTAAAGTTATAAAAACTTTGGTTGGTAGACTTTTCACCTTTTAGATTTGAAACTTTTGTTGGTAGACTTTTCACCTTTGAGATTTGTTCTCAGGGTTCTGTCATTTTGTGGGAAGAAGTTGTTTTCCTCTCTCACCAGTCACCAGCCTTTTAATACCTGCTTTGGGCCGGTTAATTTGGATGTGTATCAGAAAGTTTCACTTTGAGGGATAAAACGCTTTCTACCGAAGACAATTTGTTCAAAAGATTATATCATTTCGTTTTTTTTATAATAACTCGATCCCCGATACTAGGTTTGGGGTCGATTAGTACGATATCACGCTGGAAACTTCAACCTTTGAGGGGTAAGAAGCTTAATATCAAAGGCAAATTATTTCAAAGATTCTGTTATTTTATGAAAAGAAGTTGTTCCTTTTTTCCCATTCTATCTCCAATATTTTTTTGAAGCCTGACTAATTTAGATTTTTGTCGGAAAGTTTCACTTCGAAGGATAAAAAGCTCCCTACGAAAAGCGACTTCATTCTCAGGACTCCAACTCGAACATGACGGATGCATGGTATATGATGAACCCGATAGCTTTTGTCCAAACCATGTAAATATGTTGAAAAATTCACTAAATATGTAATCTATATATCTATCTATATATATTATAAATCCATGACATAAGCCCGGTGGTGTGGCGCTTTCTAAGGCCATAAAACATATTTATCTTTTTTCTCATGTTTTTGCTTTTTCCTCTTATTTTATCTTTTATTTTATTTATTATTTTAAAAGAAGCCGAATAGTCACTTTGAGTGACTTCTGTCACCTTTTACATCCCAAACTACATGCAACGATTCAAACTTAACTCCCATATTAATTGATGTTTTCTCTGAATTGTTGCCTTCTTTTGCCCAACAAAAAAAAAAAAAAAAAAAAAGAAAAAGAAAAAACATAAACGTATTTGAAGTCGTCTTAGTAAAATGCGGTACTTACTGCCATATTTTAATTGAAGGATTCTAACAAAATGTTGCCTTACCAAGATCTGTTTGTTTGATGTCAAAATTGCTTAAAATTGTCACGTCTTTTTAGAGAGATCAAACTTCTTTAAAAAAAAAAAAAAAAAAATCTCATTCTACAGCAGCAAGGGTGAATTTTTAAAGAATTTACTTCATCAATACAGTAAATTTTTGATACGTGGTCCAATTTATTTCCTAAATTACTTTATATTGTTTTTTCTCTTCTGGGTTAATCCATATCTCAACAATATTTTTTGTAATTTCCATTTTCGTTTGTCAATTTACTTTGCATTCCTTTTCCCCTCATATGTGTTGCGTCAATCAATGTCTTTATTTGTCGTCATTATATAAATGGTGGTCAAATTTTTCGACATGTAACATGCAGATTGAGAAATGTGGCTCCGGAATTGTGGTAGATGAAGATATCAAGCGGGAGAAGTTCGTTATACAGTATGTTCGGGAAGGTGAAGTTTTTTAACTTTTGTTTATATTTTCCTGAAGTATTATTATATTTTTGTGCATTCTAATCTTCATTCAGTAAGAAAATTGAAAAATCTCATTTCATCCAAGTAATGTTCAGTGCTTTGGGGAATAACGAAATTCATTATTTTTGCTTGTGTGAGATTAAGTAAGCGTTTGGCCATGAAAATCAAATATTTTTTTCACTTTATTTGGAATTTTGAAGTTGGAGTTGAAGATGGGATTGTGTTTGATTATATTTTTTTGCTAAGAAATCATTTTAGGCCTTTTTCTATTTTTTTCTTAATTTTAAAAGTTCAACAGTCTCTAACTACAAATTTACAATTACTTAGTTTTTCCCTTCCTTAACATTTTTATTTATTACATATATATTTTAATATTCATTTCGGTTTCAAACTTATTCCCCCCACTTTTAGTTTCTTCTAATGGTGTTTGACCTTATTTTTCCGTTTCTTTCTAAACTGTTTCGTTTACTTTTAAATTTTAAATGTAGCTTGCAAATATAAATTTAGTACATTCTTTCTGACATTGCATCTTTAAAAACTTAAAAATTCTAAAAATCTTTATTCTCTCTAATCATTTCGTTTCAAAAGTTCGAAAAATTCACAAATAATCATTGAAGAGGCAAAAACAATAAGTATGATGGATCATTAGGATGTGACACTCATCTTAGATCAATTTTTTTTTTTCACACATAAACTGAGAAAAAACTTCTAAAATCAATTACTAAAGTAGGCTTTTTTTTAATTTTTTATAGTAATATAGATATATAGAATTATGGTTTTATACGATAAAGTAGGTTTTTATTTTTATTTTTTATAGTAATATACAGATATTTATCATATCTTTGACTTGCATATGACATATATCTTTGACCAAGAAGGATAGTGTTGAATTTTAAGGAAGTTCGTGATTGGGTTGATATATTACTTACCACGAAAGTGCGACAACCAGTTCAGATGAATTCACAAAGTATTATTTCCTTGACCTACTAGAGCATAATTTTAGAAATTTTAATGTCTAATTAGATGTTTTTTGAGAATTGAGCAATATTAAAGAGGACTAATTCTTTATTAATGCTAAGGGCATAGTAGGAAATACTTGTCAATTTTTGTCTTGAAATTCTTAGAGTGACACTTATTTGAGACAAATTATTTTTTGCTAAGGTGACACTTATATATTTTGGACGGAAGGAGTACGTAGTTCATAGTAGAATCACGAAGACATGCAGCGCAACTTTGGGTATAACCAAAGCCATGAAGGGATTCGAAAATGTATTACATGAACTCTCTTTTATTGATTTACCTTTACATAAAGGATAATACACTTGGCTTAAGGGCGAAGACGCTGTCACTGTCTCCAACTCGATAAATCGTTGGTCTCTGCAGATCTTTAATCTTGAATAACAAATATTTGTACGTTGTGAATTGAATATCCAATAACCGTACAAAGCGCGGGTATCTTACCTAGCATACAATAAATTGCAAATCCAATGCATAAATGGGTCGTGGGTTCTGTGGCAAGCGACGGGTTGCTAGAACACATAAATTTTAAATTCGCCTCTAAATGTCGGGACTTTTAATTAAGGATGGAAGAGTTTTTTTTTTTTTTTTTTTATTATTATATAGGGGGTAGGGTAAGGAGAATTTTTAATAGAGATTACAACGTGATTCGAACCCTCACTAATAAATTGAAAGCTCGCGTATGGCAACCAATCGGAAATACTAGATCCCTACGGATTTAAAAGAAGATTAACCACCTCACCACAATTTTTTGGTGGTGAAGTTGTTTTATATTGTCGACCGCTCATGATCACTTCCTTTCACTTTTGATGGGTAAAATAGGTAACTTCATAAAAAAGAGAAGAAAAATAGAAATAAAATGATGCCCATTTTTTTTTTTTTTTTTTTTTTTTGGTTCTAAAAGAAGAGATACAACAATACAATCATTAAACAGATTTTATCTATGAGGATATTGTTCTATTAAAGACAATCTGGTGACTATATGAGATCACAATTTAATTCTGGTTACATGATTAACTAAAAATCGGAACAAATCACATGATATTTCTTTTGTGTCGGCCATGCATAGAGTTGTATATATGTGCTTATATTACTTTTCTTTATAACTTCAATTGAAAAGTATGTTAATTTGTCTACATAAATGAAAACAAAATGTTATAAACAACATTTAAATGATGTATGACAGGTTGCCTAATATTTTATTTCCGTATGACAAGTTGCCTAATTAAACATGTCTAATAAAGCAACTCAAATATAATTAAACTGAACACTTATTTTAGTAGACAATGTATAACCAAACGACGAAATTCATGCGACAATTGTTCACGAGAATTTAATGTTTGTTACTTTGAATTTGACCTTGTTACTAGAAATAGCATAGGTACAACCAATGTTTCTAATTTTATGTATTTATTGCTATTTCTTATAAAAAAAATGATGATGTTCGGACTAATTTATGGACACCTCAATTATCCACCGAAAAATAAGATCTATTCTGTTTTAAAAAAATAAAAATAAAAATAAAGATAAAGTATTCTGAAGCGAAAGTAGTTGAATAGGGTGATTCATTTTTCTCCTTTATATTGAATGAACATAGTCAATCATCTTGAGTTCATGTGAATCTTATGATTTGATACAAATCACTACAAATGCATAATTCTCTTTTGTTTTTTATTTTCATCAATAAAGTTCACTCATCAAATTTTTGTTTGACCTATCATTATTAGAGCAACACAATATTCATCTTTTTAAAGATTAAATAATGTATATGCAGTTCCTCTGCAAAAAAAAAAAAAAAAAAAGGTGTTTTGAAGCCGAATACTCTTGGATGGATAGTTGAATAGAGTGATAAATCATTTTCTTCTCCCATATATTGAATGCACGTATTCGATCAATCACCTTGAGGTCATGGAAACCTTGTGATTTGATATAAATAAGGACATATTATTAAAAATTCTCGTTACTTTTTTTAAAAAATTTAATAGCAAATTTCGTTCATCAAATTCTTGTTTGATCTGTCGATGTTAGAACACGAAAACATTCATCTCTTTTCAGGGTTAATAATGTTCTCAACGGTGAATCGAATATTTCGATATCCATTTCTTATTGGACGGAACATAAAAAATTATAAATTCATATATATTCTACAATATTTCTTGTATGAAAAAGCACAAGTAGATAATATCTAAGATAAGCTTTGACCCTTAGCCACTTTTGAAGTACAAAATTCAAAGTATAGATGACTTAACCAGCACTTATAGAACTATTTGGTCCCAAGAGTTTTTTTGGGCCTTTGCTAGCTGTCGGTCCCCTACCCACGCCAACAAGAATTTGATCAATCAATTTGGATTCAAGATTCTTGCCACCAAAATATCAATTTTTCCTGTTCGTAGCAGTGTTTGACTAGGTATAAAATTTAATATTTTTTTCCAAAACTTGTAGTCTAACAAGAATTATGGGTATTCGTGTGATTATAAATCTTCTCGTTAAGGGTATAATATAATTTTTGAAGTAAAATTACTTCGTTAAGGGTATAATATAATTTTTGAAGTAAAATTACTTCTAAATATAGAAGGACGTTGTTATTTTTTGAACAAACTAAAATAGAAACAGTGCCGCATAAATTGGAACATAATGTGTATGATTTGATTTTCCATCATTTTGGGTTCGAAATAAATCTTTTGTATTTAACAAGAATGTAAAAACTTGTCCTAGCTACTCATTAGATAAAATATTGTGGTTAGATTTTTTTATATGTTTTTGTTAGAGAAAATGATGTTTTATCATACAGTGTACACTATTAATTATTAGTATTAGGAGTATAACATTTCGTTGGCACTCACAATAATATCTACTATTATGGTTTACTTGTTTCTACAAAAATGCTAATTCGCAATTTTTAGCATAAAATGAAGACACAAAAAATAAATTTAAAAAAATATATAAAGCATGTGGGGTTAAAGCATTCATACGAGCAATCACTTTGGACTATGGAGTAAAGCTCAAACAACAAGGAACTTTTTGTGGTACATTCTCATATTACTCAAAGTTTTAGGAGAATATTGGATATTTTATTGAAAGTACAATTGCAGTGTATAATTGACACGATTTGCAAACACATTATTCATTTTATATTACTATCTTTTTAAAATTTCTTTTGTACAAATTGTAATCATGTGATGGGCACACGTACACAAACTTTTAGTATAATTAAAGGGGAGGGAGTTAATGTACTAATTTAAGAATAATAATGAGTATAATAAGTCGTGTTATGCACTAAAAGTGTGTGATATTTGTGCACCATCAAGTCAAGTTAACATGCAACAATAGTTATATTTATAGCATGTTTAATCTTCTAGCCTAGTAAACAAAATAACCTATTATAATAGGTTAAACTACATTAATAATATATAACTCCAATCCTTTAATATTTCTAGATTCTTCATTTTGATTTTCCTTGATAATGTACCAAATGTTTGTGAGACTCTTTTTATTATTTTCCATAGAAATGACTAAAAGAAAATGTTCCAAGAATGTTTGTAACAAAAACATTTATTTTGCACGGATTTCCCTTCAAAGGCACTGGTCTTTAATTTTTGCCCCTCAAATTGCTTTAGCTTTAATTTTTGGCCTTCGCCTAATACCCCGAGATTTGTGGTTCGAATCCCGGCTCAGTTAAAAAATAATAATTTTGCAAGGCAGAATTTCGTAGCAAAATTAGGTCTATTAGGGCAAAAGTTAGGCGTTAAGGAAGAGTTTTGCAAAATCCACTGAGTAAAAAAAAAAAAAAGATTTTTTTTTTTTTAAATGCAAACCTCTCTTAAGGTAGAGTTTTGCCTTATGCCTGAAGCCAAAACTCTGCCTTAAGTAGAGTTGCAGTCAAACTCTTTAAGTAGAGTTTGCAATCAAGCTCTGCCTTAAGGTAAAATTTGAAACTCTGCCTGATAAGGAGAGTTTGCAGTCAAACTCTGCCTTGCGATTTTTTTTTTTCCTACAAAGCGGGGTTCAAACCCTAAACCCAAGAGTTTTATGCGAAGGCCAAAAATTAAAGACCAACAATTTGATGGACAAAAATTAAAGACCACCTCCGAATAAGGCCATTGTGCAAATTGCCCTAACAAAAATCGATAGGGAGGATATAGATGAACTGGGCTTGGGCCCAGATTCTTGCTGGCTTATGCTGTTGATATGTAATGGGCCCCTGATAAGAAATGGGCCTCCAAATCCTTCTTCCAAGGTAAAAATGATGTGGGATGGCCACTTTTGAGCTGGTATTCAAAGTTTAGCCGTCATTTGAAATGTAATTAAAAATGGTCATTTTTTATGTAGAAATAAAATTTGGATAAAAATACTCATCACTAAAACACAGAAAAATTCCAGCAGAATGTGCTGATGTTTGAAGCTTTTACAAGGGAAACTCCCACACACTCTGTTGGAGTTCAAAAACTCCCTTTTATATGAAATACTAGTACAGTGCAATGGAGTTTTGAACTTTTACATGTGAAACCCTAGTACAGTCCGGTGAAGTTTTGAACTCAATTGAGTTGTATAACCATAACCTCCATGACCCTGTCCTTGAGTTTTAGTTGTAGAACAATGAACTCCATGACTCTTTTCTTGAGTTCTCAGTGGTAGAATCATGAACTCAAGATATCTTCTCTAGTTTCTCAGTTGTGGAACCACGAACTCCAGTACTTTTTCTTCTTGAGTTGTCTCAGTTGTAGACTCACAAAGTACTCCATCACATTATGGAGTATTTTCGTGCTTTAGATAGACGTACTTTTGTCCAGATATTTTTTAGTGCATGACAAAATATTGACTAGTTTTGAGAAGATGACTGCTTTTTTATTAGGGGTGTGAAAAATAACTATTTGCCCATTTCCCACTCTATGGAATACAAACCGAAACCCCTTTTTTAAAATCTTCTGTACCAAATCTCTAACCCCTTCAAAATCCACTAAAAGAAACAAAATAGATCTACCAATAGAAAAGTTTTCAACAGTCCATTGTTTATTTAAAGTAAAGTTTTATTTTTTCCAAAAAGATAAATAGTTATGCAAAGCCAGATGCATAGATTCTGGCGGATTTTCAGTCCAAAAAGGGATGTTATTAGGAGTCAAAAGCCAGGCTTGCTTACTTTTGTTTGACGTAAAGTACATAATACTTTTTAGTTTATTACAGAAAATAGCAACAAAAACTAACAACAACAATAATGATAATAATAATAATTTCTTCCCTATGATTGGTAGAAATGGCACTAGGTAGTTAATTTGATGAACACTCGTTAAAACATATTAACATTTTAAAAATTATTTTAAATTTAGCTAGATTTGACGAACTTCAGTCCGTTTTAGCTCCTCCTCCTCCTCCTTTCTGTTTTTCGGACTGTGCGCTCTGAAGTTATGAACTGTCAAAGCCTAAGTTCCACCGTGAGTTCTGAAGTTTGAACTGGTAGTTCAAACTTCAGACCCTTTTAGAGACGAGGTTTGAAACTCCATCCTCGAGGTCAGAAATTTTATTCTGAAACTGAACTTTGAATATTTTTTAAATTTCGACTATATTTTAATTAATGGTCATAAAAGTAGCTATTTGTGTAATTTACCCCTACTCACTGGTATTGAGAAAAAACAGCTCCACAAGACCACAAGTAGATGTTTTGTAAAGCCAAGAGCCACACATCTGATCATTTGAGCCAGTAAATCAGAATTAATTCCACTATACCAGCAATTTGGCCAAAAGAAAATAAGATATAAATGTGAAATTTCATCAAGAAAGTAAACAATTTTAATTTTCACCACCTAGAATTATAAAGCAAAATAAAAGCAACAAAGAACCTTTCTAAAGTTTGAATTAAAACAAGGACATTTTTGTTCAAAATTCTTATACCTTTTGTGTGTATAAGCTTTTCAACCATCTGTTCCAAAAGACCAAGACAAATGTTATACAGAAATTCAGCAATGCGGCAGATGACTTTATGGAAATGTCACTATATCTATATGTATATCTCATAGTGTTAAATAGGATTGGTTCAGGTAAAAATAATGTTACATCACATCAAATTTATTACTAGTAGTCAAAATTGCCAACTGGGGTGAGAAAGACATTTAGCCTTTATATGTATATATAATATATAACTTCTCATATTTCTGAACAAAAAACAAACATGGAAAATTACTAAAGACAGAAAATGGGACAAAAAACAAAAAGTATGTAAGAATGAAATTATCCAACAAAATTCTTGGAGGTCTCATTTCATGTTTGGAACAAGTTCAACTTGCTCATTGTTTCGTATTTGTTTTTGTCATTAATGGAATTCCAGTGTGAATTAAGCAGAATTCAAGTATCCAAATCATTCAAAAAAAGATCCAAATTTACCCCTTAACTTTTTAAAACACTCGGATTTGAGCTGCGTTAGAGGCTCGTGAGACATCTTTTTCTAATGGAGAGTACATTAAACCGACAGTCCACGACAAAGTTGCTCAATCTTGGATATTACATGAATAATTATGACCTGCTTCCTAAACAATAATTGGAGAATAACTAAATAACAAATGGTCTCGTATTTGCTTTATCAATATTAACAGAACTTCAATGTAAAATAGGTGGAATTCATGTGTCCAAGTTCTTCAAAAAGGGTCCAAATTTACAACTATGCCATAGGAGTACTCCGGGATGTAAATCAGGGCAACAAAAGTGGAGCATACAATGATGCCTTTGGTTAATTTTTATTTTATTATGGTTTAAAATTACTCTCGGTGATGGAGCTCACAAGGGGCTAATGGAAAAAATAGCCATTTTCTCTAATGAGGAGCTTTAATATTAGACGAAAAGTCTAACCGAGGACAAATTAACTTGCTCAATCTAAATATTACAAGAGTAAATTTAACCCTATTTCTTAAAGTGGGAAATTTTGTACAAACTAAAAACAGATATTATATATTTTATTTTTTATACATATAAGAGTGAAACTATTCAACAAAATCTTGGGGGTCTCACTTCATATTTAAAGGCAAACATGTGATACCAATGAAGACAAAAATTCTACTCACCCCATCCCCCTTTACCCACACCCCAAGAGAGAGAACTTTTGGGAGTAGCCACATAAAGAAATAAATATAAGTATTATTATTCACCACTGGCATTGTAACAGCACCTTTTTCACCTGTGTTAAAATAAATGCACTTCAGTCTATAATGGGACTGTAATGACATTTGGACCTTAAATATTTTTTAAAAAAAAATTGCACCTAAAAAGACCTAAACTAACCTTAAATTAATTAACAAAGTGAAGAAAAAAAGTTAATTAACAGGCAACAAGTTAAAAATAAATAGCATAAAAGATGATCACAAAGTCCTCAACCCAAGGTTAGAAGTGGTGACCTTTGGGCACTAGGATCTAGGCCATAATAAAAGCCAATTATATTATAAATTTAGAATTACTTTTGTTTAGACAGTTAAATAGTTTAAGAAAATACATTATCACTAGAGAGAAGTTAAACTCAAAAGAAAATTGATTTTGAACTATGATTGTGATGTAAGATAGTAAAAATTTGTGGGTGAAAGCTGAGATTTAAGAAATTAATTACTAGTACTCTACTAAACAATGCAAAAATGGAAAAAGAGGAGGACTTTTGTATAAAAAGAAAAGAAAGGAAAAGAAAAGGAGAAGGATTTAGATTATGAATCTTATCATCTATTTTAGTCTTTTGCAGCAGGTAACTTTGTTTTATTTTTTAGGTTATTAATCTCACTTATTATGAATGATAACTCATAATTACTTTTTAGGTGATCTAGTAGTATAATAAAAATTTATAATACTATCAGCATATAGTAGATAAACTCTAAAAAGAAAGGACTTTGAAGTAAAACTAGTGTACACTTAATTATGCAAGAAATATAATGGCCCCTACATGGGGAAAAACAATAATTAAGAGGTGGACTTGTGTTTGTTGTCTGAAAAGCTGATGAAAGATCAGAAATTAGGATTCATTTTTTGAAAATATGTAGCTCTTAAAATTATAGTGGGTCCAATAATTTATAAAGACTATTTATTTTATTTTTGTCTTTTTTGAAAGTTATGATTAGGACAATATCTTAATTTGTTTCCCTTGATTAAGTACACTTATAATGTATGTAATGGAATGTATGTATTTCTGCTTAATGTCCAAAAACAGTTGAATACTTTAGAATTTTAAGTACAGATTTTGAGCTGCATGACACACAGAAGATATCCTTACTTCAATTATGTTTATATGTGGATTTTTGTGTACACTTTCAATTATTAAAAGATAATTACAAATAATTGTGATTTGCATCCATAAAAAGTAAAATTAATATGCTAGGAAAAATAAGCTAATTTATTTGCTACAACATGTAATAATATGTCGATAAGATAAAATTATTTAGAATATGTGTAAATAAGTTAGTAAGAGCCCGTTTGGATTGGCTTATAAGTTCTTTATAAAAAGCTGTTTTCGCTTTTTTTTTTGAAAGATTATTTGCGGGCTTTAAAATCATTTTCGTCTTAAAATAAGCTCAAAAAAAATAATTGGGCTCGTTTGACTTAGCTTATCTAAAGCAGCTTATAAGCTGCTTAAAATAAGCCCATCCAAACAGGCTCTTAAATCCTTTTCTTTTTCCAACTCCAACCTCTGTCTATATATCTCAACTTTCACCACAATCGTTTTACCATCTCCCATCACCAATCTTAGTTCAAAAACTATATAATTTCTTTTGAGTTTTACTTTTATTTAGTAATAAAATGTAAATTTTCTCTATATAATCGGATCACTCAAAAGATAATTATAGATAATTGTGTCTATAATAATTGAAATGAATTAGTATTTTAAGAAAATAAGACAAGATATCAGCTACAATGTGTTAAAATTCACTGATGATATAAAGTTCTTTATACACAGTGTATATCTCACTAAATCCTGTTCTTTTCCAACTCAAACCTCTTGCTATCTCAACTTTCACCCTCAAACTTCAAAAACCCTCTTTAACACTCTAAGCTCTCCAAGAGTACTCCTTTTTCATCAAACTCAATATATTTCCCACACACTCTTCCACACCATTTTTTTCACACTTGCAAGAACTTGAAGAAAACCACAAAAAAAAAAAAAATGGAGAATGAGAAACAGTTACCACCACTAGTGGTAGAACAAAGTCATTCTTCATCATCATCATCTTCAAGTAGTACACATGGATCCATAGAGACATTGCTAGTAGTATTAGCAGTAATAACAATACTTGGTGTTATTGCTGGTATTATTGCTAGGCTATGTGGTGGTAGACATTTTAGTGGTAATGGTGAAGATGATATTGAAGGTTGGGTTGAAAGAAAATGTAGAAGTTGTATTGATGGTGGTGTACCTAATACTACTTCAACACAAGAAGAAGAAGCTAAAACGCCAACACCAGCACCAGCACAAGCACCAGCACCTGCACCGGCACCAACAACGGTAGAAGAAGCAAAAAAATAAGATAAAAATAGAACTAGTGAGGCTTCTCTTTTTTCTTTTTTCATTTTTTATTTTGTTTATAACGGCAGTGTCTAGGTCAGGTTACGAACATTTAGGCTATTCCGACAAATACCTACTATAATAAAAAAATCACTTAGTGAGGGGTCTTTTTATTTTTCTTTCTACATTTTCTATTTTTCCTTTTCATTTATTTAGAATGATGACGATATGAAATGAGCCTATAATATGAGTCTGTAGAGATTCATATGATCGATCCAACTTGTTTTAGTGTTTGGAATTAAGACCGTTATTATTGTTGTTGGGATGGTGGCTGCAGTGGAAGATAAGTCTGACCAGATAGTAATTGTTGACTATTAATTTTTTTCTTCCCTCAATGTGAAGTGAAAAAAACAGTTCTCTATCTTTTCTTTTCTTTTTCTAGTAAATATGAGACTTTCATTTTGATTTATATAATGACAGTGTTTGGATCAATTTGCCCACATCTAGACTATCTTATCAAGTATTTGCTAGTACTACTTTTTACTCTAATCCAAATAGGTTTCACTTTTTTCTTTCTATCTTTTCTGTTTTACTTTTTATTTACTATTTATTTATTTGGTTTTTTTTTTTTTTTTTTTTGGGGGTTGTTATTGACTATAAATATCTTGTCCCCCCCCCCTGCACAACTCTAATCCAAATAGGTTTCACTTTTTTCTTTCAATCTTTTCTGTTTTACTTTTTATTTACTATTTATTTTGTTTGTTTTTTTTTTTTTTTTTGGGGGTTGTTATTGACTATAAATATCTTGTTCCCCTCCCCCCTTCCATGTGAACTAGAAGAAAAAGTTGTTTCTATTTTTTTTTTTTTTGGATTGTGTATTGTTAATGAAAGGGTTTATGGATATTTAGTGACAATCACTTAATTTATCTAGATAAATGTTTTTTTTTTTTTACTTGTTCATTTTCATGGTGATGTTTTTGAAAATAATCTTGACTCTGTTAGCAATGATCGCCTCTAATAATGTGTCATACAAATCTCTTTTCTTATTCATTTGGGATTTTGGGAGTATTCACTTTCGGTCATGATGTCTAAACTCTAAATTGATGACTTAGACCAGTTTGTATTTAATCACTTCCATTGAGAAAATTGTGAAAATTAAATAATTCAAAAAGATTTTCTCGAATTGTTACAAACATAGATTATGATTAATGAAAATATTCAAATATAAGTAGCCATTAATCAAGTGAAATAATCCAAATGATCAAATATACATAAAAAAAATGGAGTAAAAACAAACCCCACCTGGTGGGGCTATATTGGATATGTTGTTGTAGCAGTTCATCTCCAATTTCAGCTAGTTTTCTACCGTGAACACTTGCACAAGTCCCACTTAGTGAGGGGTCTTTTTTTCTACATTTTCTATTTTTCCTTTTCATTTATTTAGAACGATGACGATATGAAATGAGCTTAATATGAGTCTGTAGATCCAACTTGCTTGGAATTAAGACAGTTACTATTGTTGTTGAGATGGTGGCTGGAGTGGAAGGTAAGTCTGACCAGATAGTAATTGTTGACTATTAATTTTTTTCTTCCCTCAATATGAAGTGAAAAAAACAGTTCTATCTTTTCTTTTCTAGTAAATATGAGACTTTCATTTTGATTTATATAATGACAGTGTTTAGATCAATTTGCCTGCATCTAGACTATCTTATCAAATATTTGCTAGCACTACTTTTTATCTGCACAACTCTAATCCAAATAGGTTTCACTTTTTTCTTTCTATCTTTTCTGTTTTCCTTTATATTTATTTTGTTTTGGTTTGTGTTTGTGTTTTTTTTTTTTTTTTTGGGGTGGTTGGGGGAGGGTGGGAAGTTCTAAGTTCTAAACAGCGGTAGTTGTTGACTATAAGTATCTTGTTTTTCCCCCTTCCATGTGAACTAGAAAAAAAAGTTGTTTCTATTTTTTATTTTTTTTTGTGGATTGTTTATTGTTAATGCAAGGGTTTATGGATATTTAGTGACAATCAATTAATTTATTTAGATATACATTTTTTTTTTCACTTGTCCATTTTCATGGTGATGTTTTTGAAAATAATCTTGACTCTGTTAGCAATGATCGCCTCTAATAATGTGTCATACAAATCTCTTTTCTTATTCATTTGGGAATATTCACCTTCGATCATGATGTCTAAACTCTAAATTGATGACTTAGACCAGTTTGTGTTTAATCACTTCCATTGAGAAAACTGTGAAAATTAAATAATTCAAAAATATTTTCTCGAACTGTTACAAAAATAGATTATGATTAATGAAAATATTCAAATATAAGTACCCATTAATCAAGTGAAATAATCCAAATGATCAAATATACATAAAAAAAGGGAGTAGAAACAGATCCCACCTGGTGGGATTATATGTTGTTGTTGTTAGATTATGATTAATGAAAATATTAATATATAAGTACCCATTAATCAAGTGAAATAATCCAAATGATCAAATATACATAAAAAACGGAGTAAAACAGACCCCACCTGATGAGACTATAACGGGTATGTTGTTGTAGTAGTTCATCTCCAATTTCAGCTAGTTTTCTACCGTGAACACATGCACAAGTCCCACATACGCAAGTACTCCCACTTGACATGTCTAGTGAAAAAAGCATAACGTGGGCCAAGTGTGTGTCATAAGAAGATGAGATCGTTATACCACACTTGCTTAATTTCGTCTCAAATAGGACGCAAAGTGAGGTAAATAGACTGGACCATACCTTCCTACATCAAGAGCTTTTGGCTCTTCATAGTAGAGCACCAAGTCGTAACACCGAAAAACTGCACCACTATTAAGTATTACTCCCTAAAATAACATATACATATATTTTTATTTGTATGGTTAATCACTAGTGTAGCACATCGTATGAGTTCAAGCTCTCACAATAAAAAATTGGACGTAAAGAAGGATTAAAGGCCATGCATATTCAATATTCACTAAGTTTAAATTGTGACTGACCCTCGAGGATTTTTCCAATACCCAAAGAATATCAAATACACAAATCCTTTCTGCCTATTATTTTCTTGGTCGTTTTGTGAGAAGAGTATATTTTGAATAATTGTTACTTTAAAGTTATGTCCCTCCTTTAATGCTGGCAGAATCCAACCGTTGGTTCGTCTCTGTATGGTAATCATTGTCTTTGCATACAAATTTTGCTACTTTAACCCTTTTTGTCTCTCATAATCAAAGGTTCTTGTGATAAAAATAACCGTTTGCATGTAATATGAGCTTTTTCATTATCAACAAACAAAAATTATATATTGAAGATAAAGCTTATAGATACAAATGGCACTTTATATAGTTTCTTTTTGAAGGATCCCATGACATATCCAAAGTAGGGACTAGTCATCAAATTCCTTAGAATATGCCTTTGATTCTGGTTCTCTTTTTCCTTTTATAAGATACTTTTCTTGTCATACTTTGAACTGGTTGAATACAACTACTACATAAAAGTAGAAGACTAAATTGGCACTTCATTTAATTTAGAAATAATATATTAATTTCAGGGGTTCAGAGTTTGGTTTGACTCAATTCTTTATTAAGAAAGAAATCATCAACTAAATTGTCCCTGTACTAGGAGGTTCATTTGAGAGTCTTAACATGTTGAAAAAAATTAATTGTTGCCCAGACATCTAACAGTATTTGGTTGAGACCACCACTATTTTACCTTTTCGGCTGTGTCGCTAGGATTCTCAAAAAATGCCAACGGGTGTGCAGACTAGCGCATTTTGACGAGCACATTTAAATTTTCTTTTAATACAAACAGTGCATTTTTGAAGGATCTGATATATAGATATAGAAACATCTCTTTGTCGGAATAGTTTCTGAGGATCTTCAGAAATCCCGATATGTGCGTGTTGCATTAGTGATGCATTTTTTAGGATCTAACACTAGTGCAACCAACATTCTTAAAGTGACTCAGTAACATAGCTTTCGATACTTAAGTTGGTAATATTTATTCGTATTTATTCTCACCGGGAGTTTTTGCCAAATTCGAATAAATTTTACCTAGTTCATTTGCTGGTATAACCCAACAGACACCATAATCTTAAAAAGCTGCAATGCTTATACAGATTGATACTACAAAACTTATAGTGTAACATACAACAAAGGCTGGCTGCATAATAGGAAATTTCTTCTCTAAAGGTTATGATGTGTTAAGATTGGTGCTGATAAACTCAACCTCTAAATCACATAGGAAAGAAATGATTTCAGACATAAATAAGAGTAACATGAGGATCTTCAGCCTATAATTTCAGCAAACACAAAGGTAGAATCACTATCAACATTATCATCTCTAGATGAATAAATATCACAAGTTAGATTAGCTCTTCAATGACCCGCGCTCTGGTCTAATGGTAAGAACACAATCCGTATGGGTAGATTAGACTTTGCTCCAACAAAAGGCTGCTATTTCAGAGAAATATAAAAGGGGGAATCCATTATTCAGAGTTTCAAACTATATGCCACAGACACTCAGAGATTTCTCGGTTATAAAAAAAGATAGCTTTCCTATGTGATAAATTAAAGCATCTGTTAAAGAGCTGGAGTGACGATCTCAGGTACCAAAAATTGAATATCAACACAGGCGACAAGGTGTAGTCTTCCTATCCGCCTAACCTCCGGGATAAGTAAGAAGATACACCTGGTATTGGTAGATAAGATTAATCAAGTATGCACAAATTGACCTAACACCACCGTTATATAAAATATGTTACTACTATGTTAGTTGCATCAGACTTAACACATAACAGCCAAAAAATGAGAAAATAAAGGGCATGGGAGTTCTACATTTTCCCAACAACCACCACTATTACAGCAGCTCAATTATTTGAGTCACAAGATAAATCGAGGGATTTCTAAAACCCAATAATACAGAAATAATTTAGCAAAATTGTTAGGGATCTAACTTCATCAGCTAAAAAACTGACATAATTAGACCAGCATAACTATGTTATAAAATTACACTTACAGTTTCAGAATAACATATATCATTAGCAGATCAGTCTCAATATATGAATATGATATCAGTTCCATAAACCTATCCCTTTCCATCAACTAAACTAGTTATTCAGTTGGATTAGAGAACAGCACTTTCATTATGTCGTACAGAATTCAACAAAGAAAATGTTCAAAACTGTAGGAAGTTGATCTATGCAAGCTACCGCCAGAACGAATGCAAGACATGAGAATTAAATTAAACAGCTTGAACGACGAGCTATATTAGCTAAATGGTAGAGCGTGCCTGTGTCGTTGTGCCTGGGCTGTGCGGACTCTCAGCTAGAATCGGAGCCAAAATTCAAGGTTTTTGGATTTGGATCTTCAAGATTTTAGTTCTTTTATATTACTGGCTCTAAATTAATAATTTTTAGACACTCAATAGATTTCGTAAGACAAATATAGAGTCTCGGCCATATGAATAATTCAATGTGCTCATCTGCGCTTGACCCTTTGACAGCAGACGATCAATAATCCAATATCTCAGTTTGGCCAGAGTCATCCTATTCGCTTTTATATTAAGACCGTTTCTTGTTCTGGCCGCTCAGGTTTTCAAATACCTGCAACTGCCTTTGTATAACACAAACATCACAATGACAAAAAACACAGAAGGATACCTGGGAAGACAATAAATGGAAGCCATGGAGTATAGCAAACTCAGTCAAAATCCCTGTTACATTGGCAATCAGAGGAAATCGTAAAGAAAACAACTACAGCGCAAAAAGTTTGAGGCTTCTATTAACTAGTATAGGAAATTGCGTAAGCCTTTTCAAGGCCAACTGAAACAACTCCTGGGAGTAAAATGTGCGGACAGGAGGACTTACTCGACAAACAGGAATGTGCACAAGGGGATTTACTTGACAAATCTACGCAACTCTTACTGGTCACTTCAAAATCTTAACCACAACACGAGTTCCTCAACAACAATTATAGTTGAAAAGCATGCAGCTATTGTCACGTAACACGTTACAATTGTAACACTTGCAAGGGCACACTCAACATACTAAGATCATAATCAAATTGTAGTAGTAGAACACACCTTCAAATTTTAAGTTTGACATTACCAGAGTATTGAAACTCTTTAAAAGGTCTCCTGATAGCTTTCTACTAATTTCTGACTGCTTGCTGTTTCTAGTTTGCAAGCTTTCTAGCCATGCTCGGTTTTACGTTCCATCTTGTTATACCAAGTTGCATACAGTGACTTCTTAGAGCGTTAAGTAGTTTGACATCTTAATATAGTAGTTTGTTCTGCAAAGTGGTTCCAGTATGCGTTCGACAATCAAGAATTAGCAGTATTGGGTAAACACACATCACCAAAGTTCTAATTCTAGCCTTTCACCTTGCCTTCAGGATGCATACTCATTGGTAAATGTACTTAAAAAGGTAATTGCTAGACATGGCGAAAGAGGCTAACATATAAGTAAAGTAAGGGCCAATAAAGTGTGACTAACTGAAACAACATAAAATATTCCTATTTGAAGAGCAAGGCTCATTTAAGAGATTCCTAATTATGAAGCAACAAATCTTAATTGTTCACAGACATGTAATATTCATAGTCAACAATGGAAGCATATAGACACACATAGAGCAGAATAATAAGAAAATATATAGAGTCTCAGACAAAGAATTGTCAGCGTGAAAAACCCAACCCAAAAGGGAAAAAAAAGACATTTCAATCCTCAAAAGTATCCGAGAAGTTTCAGCCAATAGGTTTAGTAAGCACAAAGGTGGAATCACCGGCATCGTCTTTAAGAGTAATGTTCATTAATGCCATAGTCAGATAAATCACGCTTGATATCACACATAATAGCCAGGAAGGGAGAAATAAAGGGCCAGGCAGTTCTATGCTTTCCAACAAAAGCAAAACAGTTCAGCAAGTTTCTAAGGAAGTTAGGGACCTAAATTAATCTAAAATAGTCTAATATTAAGGTTTGAGTGTCAGGGGATAGGTGCTGATGTCAAATTTCAGATTCCCGAGGAGGGTTTTGGGTTGGGGGGGGGGGGGGCGCGGAAAGTTAAGGTAGTGATTAAGGCAAAACATTGCATCAGATATGGTAAGGCAATCTATGTGCAATTGGTGTCTGATGCATTCATGTTTCTGTCACTTATTTCATCCACATATCTTATTGTTATGATTAGATCAAGCATAACTATATATGTTCTAAAGCAACAATAAAGTCTGATCCAAATGTCTATAGAAACTCTAGAATTTTACAGTAGGTCACGTATATTCTGTTCTGAATAGCTAATCATTTATAAGAAATATCCATACTTATACATATATTTAATAACAAAAAGGACACCAACAATAGCCTTGACTATTTCTTTGAGATGAAAGCACACTTACTGCCTTAACGAATTGCTCACGAAATAAACTAGTACAAGCTACTTATCATCAAAAATAAAATTAAAAAAAAAAAGTACAATTTAGCACATAAAACTTCCCTTTGACAGGATGCTACCTTGTGCATCATAACAGGTAATTAACAAGTTAATTTCTGAAAATATGGAAGTAATCAGTAACTAGAAGGTACTGTCAACTATCAGTGTATTGAAGGAAAGAAAAAGGAACATAGATGAAGGTATAAAGGAAATACAATTAAAGAGATTTATAGATAGATAGATAGATAGATAGATAGAGAGAGAGAGAGAGAGAGGAATACATCTTCAATTTGTTACTTCGAATATCAAGTCTTTAATTCTATACTGAAAGCATTTCAACAGATCTTGAACGAAAAGAAACGATTAAATAAAGCGACATGGAAAGTACAGATTCAAATAGCTAAACTCAAACTTAGCAAAGAATTAAAATGTAATTATTGTTGAATCGAACTTAAAAGCACTAAGCATAGACATGTTAGGTGACTTCAAGAAGTGCTACAGCTGGATTGTAACGTCAAATGTGATACACGGCCAATGAAGTTTGCGAGCTTGCAGCGAATTAGAGTAGTTCTACCTAACTCGCTGCAAGCTTGGAAACTTTGTTGGTTTACCCTGATCCTTCAAGAATGTCGTCCGATGGAAATTGAAATACTTGTAGGTCAATTTCAACATATAGGAATATGATATCAGTTGCATAAGCCTATCCCTTTCCCTCAACTGAACTTGTTAATTAGTTGGATTAGAGTACAACACTTTCATTACATTAAAGAATTCGACAAAGCAAAAATTTGAAAACTTCAGGAAGTTGATCTATGTGCAGGCTATCACCAGGATGAATGCAAGATATGGGAATCAAATCAAAAGGCTCGCACAACGGGCTATTAGCTCAGTGGTAGAGCAAATCCTTAATAATTGTATCATTGTCCTGGAACTGTGAGGGGTCTCAGCCACATGATATATAGTTCCATGTGCTCACAGTGGCGGATTCAGGATTTTCACTCAGGGTGTTCGGAAAAATAATTGAACCTAAATATACACTGTAATATATGTTCAGGGTGTTCAAAAGTTAATATATGTACATAAACACATAAAATTTACCCTAAATATACACTGTAATTTTTTGTCCAGGGTGTTCGGGTGAACACCCTGGGCTCTTGGTACACCCGCCCCTGTGTGCTCATCACACCTGACCCTGATCCACAGTTTTAGCTATAGGTTTCGTAGAACTCAATAATTTTGGTTCAAAGCCTATATTTGTGTTAAGAAATCCGTTTACTATGTACAAAGATAATCCATTTAGAACACGGTAAGCAAAACAATTGCGGAGGATCACAAGCGGCAAATAACTCTGTAAATGCGGTAAAACTATTTTTTCTTCACAATTTTTTTTATTTTAAATTTTTGCAGCTTATAATCCTCCATCAAGATAACACGAAAATAGCTTCAATAGATGAGAGAAACCACCATTTCAAGCATCTGTTATCAAAACAGTTAGCTTTGGTAACGAATCTGTTAAAGAGTTGGATTCCTATCTCAGAAACAAAAGATTGAATAACCCCAGTCGACAAGGTGAATTCTTCCTATTTGCCTTATCCTCTAGAATAAATAAGAAAATACACCTGGTAGATTAGATTAATTGAGTATGCGCACATATTGACCTAAACACCGTCGTTATATAAATACGTTAGTTGCATCACACTTAAACATAACAGATAACAACCAAAAATGAGAAAATAAAAGGGCATTATTGGAGTTGTACTTTTCTCAACAACGACCACTACTATAATACATAAATTAGTTGAGTCACAAGATAAATCAAGGATCTCTTAAAACCCAATAATACAAAAATAGTCCAGCAAATCGTAGGGAATTGTTAGGATCTAACTTCATCATCTAAAAACTTACATAATTAGACCAGCATAACTATACAATAAAGTTACACTGATAGTATCAAAATAACAGATCATTACCAGGTTAACTTCAACATATGTGTACATGCTATCAGTTACATAAACCTATCTTTTTCCTGCAACTGAACTTCTTATTAGTCAGAAACACTTTTGTAAGGAATTCGACAAAGAAAAAATTCAGAACTTCTGGAAGTGATCTATGGAAACTATCACCAGAATGAATGCAGGATATGAGAGTTAAACTAAATGGCTTGCAGAACGTGCTATTAGCACAATGGCGCTCCTGATAATTGTGTCGTTGTGACTGGGCTGTGAGGGCTCTCAATCAGAGAGAAGGCAACTCTCTCAAGGTAAAGTTTTCAAACTCATAAATTTCGCGGTTTAGAAGATCAATTTGGTGCCTCATGAGCTCTTGCAATCTTCTTCTTGTGGGAAATGCTTCTGATGAAGGCACACGGTAATAGTGGAGTTCATCACAACAATTCAAGTGGTTAATGGATGTACTCCTTGTTCTGCCTCGAGCTTGACGTTTAGAACAAATTTCATAGATCATCAAACGCCATTATTAGAACAACATGTATGCAAACGGTGCATGTGGTCATTAGAAAGGGAGATAAGGTGTGTGTAGGGATATGTTTGCAAACTCCAGATTTTCCTTTCGGTGGTATTAAGGTTTGTCTGGTAAGCATTTTCGTCCTTGCCGCTCGAGTTTCATGTTTGTGATTTCTCTGTACGTATCAGTTAATGTTTTTCTTGAATTTATTGTTTGATCGACCTTCATAATGCAGGCCATGTGATGCATTGAGAAGCCAAGTTCCTCCTCAGCTATATCGACAACACCTTTAAGGACATTCTTCGGGTGAGTTCATCTACTCTCTGTTTATTTATATTTCTACTATTAAGAAGCATGGGTTCTCCCTTTTCGTCGTCCGTTGTGGGGCCCCTCCATGAAAAAAAATATATATTTTGGCTCCATATTAAACAACCCATAATTAAAAAAAAAAATTTAAACAAAATTGTACCAAAAAAAAATTTATATATATTAAACAACAACTAATATTAAAAAAAATTGTGGGCCCCATATTAAACACCAACCAAAATATTAAAAAAAAAATTGGAACACACCACATCCAAACTCACGGAAAAAAAAAAGTGAACCCCATATTAACAAAATTAAGCAATATTAAAAAAAGAGTGAATCTCATAATTAAAAAAAAACAATATTAAAAAAAATGTGGGCCCCATATTAAACACCATGCGTATTCATAGCAAACAACATATAATAAAGTTTTAAATATGGAGCACAAACTACAATGTCATATTAATCGTGTTTTGAACATAGTTATATTGACAAAATCAAGCAATATATAAACAAAAAAAAAAAAAGTGAATCCCATATTAAAAAAAAATAAACAAAAAAAAAAAAAGTGCAAACTTTGTATTCTTAGCAAACACTAATATAATAAAGTTTTAGATACTCTGTTACAATGTTATATAATCATGTTTTGAATATAGTATATATATATATGTTATATGCATAAAAATAGTGCAAATTAATAATGTCCAAAAGGGCGGGCTCCATACTAAACAACACTAGGGAATATAAAATTAAAAAAAAAAAAAAACTATATAAAGCATGGGTTTAGACCCATACTTCATCGACCGTTGTCCCTTAAAAAAAAAAAAGGGTGGGCCCCATACTAAATAACACCGAGTAAGAAAAAAAAGTCTCACCACATCCAAACTCACGCGAACAAAAAAGCCCTATATTAACATAACCAAGCAATATTAGAACAAAAAGTGAATCCCATATTAATAAAACAAACAATGTTAATAAACAAATGCTTAGAAAATCAAACAATTAAATCAATAATGATAGACTCATTGCCACATGCGTATCAACCCATTAGTAAGCAAATGAAATTATTGTACAAAGAACATACTTAAAATACTCATATATTAAAATAAGATAGAATTTAATTACTTTTTCATTTTTTTTTTCCTTGCTCTAACTAATGTGAAAAAAATTGTGGGCCCCATATTAAACACTATGCGTATTCGTAGCAAACACTAATATAATAAAATTTTAAATATGAAGCGTAAAACTACAATGTTATATTAATCGTGTTTTGAACATAGTATCCCATATTGACAAAATCAAGCAATATATTAAAAAAAAAAAAAGTTAATCCATATTTAAAAAAATCAATGTAAAAAAAAAAGTGCGACTTTGTATTCTTAGCAAACACTAATATAATAAAGTTTTAGATACGAGACAAATTATAATGTTATATCAATCGTGTTTTGAACATAGTGTGTGTATATATATATATATATATTATATGCATAAAAATAGTGCAAACTAATAATGTCCAAAAGGTTCGGCCCCATACTAAACAACACCGAGCAATAAAAAAAAGGAAAGAAAAAAAAAAGTGAACTCACCACATCCAAACTCACGGAAAAAAAAAGTGGACCCCATATTAACGTAATCAAACGATATTTAAAAAAAGTGAATCCTATATTAATGAAACAAACAATGTTAAAAAACAAATGTTTAGAAAATCAAACAATTAAATCAATAATGATGCCACATGCGTATCAACCCATTAGTGGGAGTAAATAAAATTATTGTACAAAGAACATACTTAAAATACTCATGGAAAAAAAAATGGACCCATATTAAAAAAAAAAAAAAAAGGCAACGTCAAAAAAAAAAAAAAAAAAAAGGTGCACCCATATACTAAAAAACCAAACAATATTCATGTAATTCCCAAAGTATCCCATCAAGTCAATAATAGTGGATTCATTGCCACATGCATATTAACCCGTTAGTGAGAGAGCAATGAAATTATTGCACAACAAAAAATATGGACCTTATATTATTACTTTTCTTCAAAATATTTAATTGCTGTATTTGTTATTCCGCCATGTCATTTATTTATTATGTTTACTAAAATAAATATACTTAAAATATATATATTTAAAAAATAAGATACAATTTAATTACTTTTTTATTTTTATTCTTACTCTAATAAATGTGAAAAGAGATTAATATCAAATGAAGATCAAATAATGAATAAGATAAATTAGTCAAATTATAATTCTAATTCACGTTTCTTAAAAAATCATGCAAAAGACAACATGACAAGTAAAATGAGCTAAACCGAAAATATTTACTAAAATGTAAAATTAATTTAATAATGTGAATTAAAATTATCCAAATAAAAATTTGATAAAAAATAATAAGTATTTTACACTTTTAAATTAATCGAATTAAAATTAAAAATATCAATCGATGGTCAAATATTGCTATTATTTTATCTCAAAGAGAGGAAAATAATTTTCTTTTAAACAAGTCTTCTCTTTTAAAAGTATTAATAAATTTTCGTAGCAAACACGAATAAAATAAAGTTTTAGATACAATTAAAAACTACGCTCGTTATATTAATTGTATTTTGGACATAGTATATATATATATATATTATTTAAACACAACTATATATACATAGATACACACTATAATTGAAATGTTGGTAGGTGCGCGGCTATATAAGACACCATCTAGTACTAATAAACATATGCAATGGGTTGAACTTATATATATACTTGTAACTTATATATATACTTATAACTTATATATATATATATATATATATATATACATACTTTAAATATACTATATATACTTATAACTTATGTTATTTATAGCTTAATTTTTTTTCTAAGTTTATAAATTCGTATATACGTATATATATATATATATATATATATATATATATATATATATACCTAAAATATAGTAAGAATATACTTATATATATATATATCAATATATGTATCAAGATACTTAGGTTATATAACTTAATATATATAAATATGTTTAAGTTATATATAACTTATATATATGTATAACTTAATATATATATATATATATATATATATATATATATATAACTAAAATAACTAAAATATACTAAGAATATACTTATAATATATAGTATATATATATATAACTTAAACATTATATATATATATATATATATATATATATATATATATATATATATATATATATATATATATATATATATATATATTTAACGTTAAAGTCACAAGACTAGTTTTTTTAACAGTAAAGTCACGACCCATTGCATATTTTTATTAGTATATAAATAAAAGGAGAGCAGATACTCACACGAAGAATGTCCTTAAAGGTATTTTCAAATAGCTGAGGAGGAATTTGACTTCTGAATGCATCACATGGCATGCATCATGAAGGTGGATCAAACAATAAATTCAAGAAAGCCAATAACTGATTCTTACAGAGAAATCACAATTATGAAACTCGAGCAGCAGGGACGAAAATGCTTACCAGACGAACTTTAATTCCACTGAAAGGAGAATAAGAAGTTTGCAAACATATCCGTGCACACCCTTATCTCCCTCTCTAATGACCACATGCCCCCGTTTGTGTACATGTTGTTCCAATAATGGCGTTTGTGTTGATCTATGAAATTTGTTCTAAACGTCAAGCTGTTAGAAAAATTAGAGAAGAATAATAGAAAATTAAAGGCTTTGAGGCATGAAAGATCACTATCTTTCAATATTCTTTAACAAACAAATCTCTATCGTATACAACAAAGCTTTTGATCGTACATGCAAATCTTTATGGGAAGAAGGAGACTATTCCCCGGAAACGCTCCTTTTCTGAACAGACACAACCTTTTGTTAAATTTAAAATTTAAATATTAAATTCAAATTTTAAATAAACAAAAAAAAACTGTTTAATAAAATCTTTATTTAAAGATCCGACGCTCCTTTTCTGAACAGACACAACCTTTTGTTAAATTTAAAATTTAAATATTAAATTCAAATTTTAAATAAACAAAAAAACACAAGCCCAAGTCATTTAGATAAATAATTAAATATGTATAAATGCACATATCTTATAAATATGCCATTTTATTAGACTAAATGGGCTTAGCTCTTTATAGCCAATCAATGGCTATTGGCCATCGATGTGGGACTCCTCCCACATATTACAAACTACACTTACACAAGCTTGAGGCAGAACAAGTAGTACATCCGTTAACCACTTGAACTATTGTGATGGACTTCATTATTACTTTGTGTCTTCGTCAAAAGCATTTCCCACAAGAAGAAGAATGAATGAGGTGAGGCTCTAAATTGCTCTTCTAAACTGTGAAATTTATAAATTTGGTATGCACAAACCCACTTAAAACCCAAGGTCAAGGAAATAGAAAACAACCAGAACCAAAAATTAAGATTTAACTCTGAAGGGGTAAATCAATCTAGGGTTTTGTTTTTGTTTTTTTTAAAAAAAAAGTTAACCTACTCAAAAACATCACCGGATTTTTTCAAAAAAACGGAAAAGGTGCTATCAATCACTCGTTCCATTATCCGTCTCAGATGCATGGAAATCCAATCACCAATTGACACTATTTTTCATGCTTGACGGAGGGTCAGAAGTGGCAAATAACTCTCTAAATGCTGTAAAGCATATTTTTTCTTTAAAAAAATTATTTACAACTTATAATCCACCACCAAGATAACATGAAAATAGTACCAGTCGTGAGAGATACCACCATTTCAAGCATCTAAGTAAGGAAAAAAGAAAGAGATTGATTGATTTTTTTTTTTTTTTAAAAGGGCTTGAAATTGCCCTATTTAAGAACCGGATAACCTAAGAAGAAATTGAAAGTTGTTACATGTGTCTGAGTGAATGTGTAACGTAAAGTTATACTTATGCATGCTGTTACATGTGTTCATTGAAAGTGAATGCGTCTATTCTGAAATAGCATCTTTTGCGGAGTATTCTAGGATATTCTCTAATCTCTACTTCATTGAGAGTTTTTTCACCTACTTAATGGATATTTATTGAACGGTATAGACTAAAATTATAGTAAAACTTACCTTATTGGATGTTTTATGCTTACATCAAATGTACTCTCTTTGTTCCAAATTAGTTATGAGAAGTGAAACTATATGAATTCTGATCCATATTTTAAAAAATACTTTTCTTTGAAACTGATATAAGAAAAGTTGTAGTTTATAATAATTTTTTGCATAAATATTTAAATTCTAATTATAAAATATGGAGTTAATCTAATTCAATTTAGCTTTTAAGATTAATCAAATTAACTGTCGAGACGGGGAGCATGTCAACTAATTTGGGACAAAGGGAATGTTTATATGTATGGGCAGATATGGCTTAGATATGAATTTATCTGAACCTATAATTTTTTACACGGATTATAAATGTATGTTTATGTTAAAATCTTATAAAAGCTCAACAAATATTACATCTGACTTCATAATTTAACAATACAATAAATTTAATGACAAGAATTTACAAATTGAACATATTAAACTTAAATTCAGGCTCTGCTTCTATTTGTATATGATATGGTTTAATGCAAACGCCTCATGCATATGAGTTTTTAGCAAATGCTTATTATATATATCATGAGTTTGAACGTAAAAATTTATCGACAAAGAAATATTTCCACTAAACTGTATTAACATATAATTAAGTAATTTAATAAGGTAAAAATATATTTGTTAACCATAATTTAATTTAAAAAAAGTGTATGTACCAATTCCTATTGTGCATCTATTAATTTGATGAAAGCAATTATGGAGTAAATTTTTATTTGAGCATGTACATCACTTCATCTCCTTTTAAAATATCGATTAAGGTTTTGACATATGCTTCAAAAAGAAAATCAATTCGTGGGGCTAATTGTATGAACCATTTGCTGAAGTTATCCTTTTTCTCTCCTCAAAATGAGTAAACTTTATATTAATATATAAACAGACCCTTAAACTTGGCCTCAGTTGGCAAGTATGCCCTCTAATTTTGGGTATGCGCAAGTAGGCACCTCAACTTGTATAAAGTTAAACACGTAAATACAAATGCTGACGTGACACATAAATTTTAGAGGGTGTCTAGATGATCATTTTGTAAGTTGAAGTATTTAGCTGAAAAAGTGGAGACAAGTTGAGGTGCCTACATGTGCACGCCCAAAGTTGGAGGGCATACTTGCCAACTGAGGCCAAGTTTGAGGGCTTATTTATGTATTATGCCTAAAATCATTCATACAGCAAGAATAAATTGAATAAGTAACGTAACACAAGTGGAGACCAAAAAATACGCCTAGCTTGTCATTCTCTTCCTTTTTACACTACTTTTCTCCTAATTTAGGGAATTGGTTTCGCCCTAAACATCGGACCAATCATCAGCCATGACTTCTGTGACACTAAGTTTAGAAAATTTAACAAAAGTTTTGCTGTATTAGATTACAATAAACCTCAAATATTAGTCGATTAAAGTAATCCTTTTTAGAAAGTCATAACAATAAACTGGATTATCACGGTTTTGGGAAATTTGCACAATTGCCCTTCTTTGGGTGTGGTTTTTAATTTTTTCCCCTCAAATTGCCGGTCTTTAATTTTTATCCTTCATCTAAAATACCCCGAGGTTCTGGGTTTGAACCCCGGCTTAGTCATAAAAATAAAATAAAAAAAAAGCGGAAGGCAAGGCTTCAAGAAAAGTCTACCTTATGCGGTAGATTTTGCCTTAAGGCATAACTAAAAGTCTGCTGGATACGACAGACTTTTAGTTATACCTTAAGGAAAAGTCTATCTTATGAGACAGACTTTGACTTAAGGCATAACTAAAAGTCTACCAGATACTGTAGACTTGGCCGTATAAGGCGGACTTTTAGTTATCTGCGCAAAAAATTGTTTTGCTAAAGCTACTCTTTAGGACAATTTGTAGGGGAAGTAAGAAAAGGAATAAAATTGAAGGGATAATGATAAAGGCAAGAGGCATGTCAATTTCTTAGTTACACAGTAAGAAGGTGATAAATAAGTTTCCAATTCACATTTCAAGTTTTTCAAAAACTTCTTCAATAATTTTAACACGCTGGCTCGACTAGTCTAGATAGATCCGCGCCATAGAAAGTCCATTACGGTAGGTGGAAGTGTTCCCTACCAAAGAGAACTCTATTCCCAGAACTTCAACCCGAGATGTCTAGTTAAAAATACAGGAACCTTCACCCTTCAATCAAATCCCTCTAGTTACAAGTGCAGGAACATTCATCTTCACCATTCGACTAGATTCGCTGTGTCGAAAGCCTGCTATAAGAGTTTTAACGCTCCCTACCAAAGAGGATTCCATTATTGGAACTTGAACACGAGACATTTGGTTAAAAGTCCAGGAATCTTTACCAATCCACCACCCCGACACGCCTCGGTGGTGAACATTATTAAACTTAGAAGTTAGGACTAAAGCATGGATATGATGGATGACCTCAAGAAGTGCAACAATCATTGTAAAGGGATACACCAAAGACCTACACATCTGGCTTATCTAACATGAAAGTAAACATAAACAAACCAACATATCAGTTTTGGCCACAGTGATCCAATTTTTTTTTTTTTTTAAGACCCGTTTTTGTGCTGGCTGCTCGCGTTTTCAATTTCCTGCAAGTTCCTCCGTATAATACGAACATCACAATGACAAAAAACACAGAACGATACCTGGGAAGATAGTAAATGGAGGCCATGGGAGTATAGATAACTCAGTGGCAATCCCTGTTACATTGACAGTCACAGGAAATCAGAAAGAAGAATATAGTAACTACAGCGTCAAAAAGTATTAAGGTTTGTATTAAGAAGTACAGGAAATTGGATAAGCCTTTTGAAGGCAAATTGAAACGACGCATCGGAACAAAATGTGTGGACAAGAGGATTTACTTGACAAATGAGAAAGTACACAAGTGGATTTACTTGACAAATCTGCGCAACTCTTACAGTTCAGTACAAAATCTTATCCACAACATTCTAAGAACGAGTTCCTCAACAACGATTATAGTTGAAAAGCATGCAGCTATTTTTTCCACGTGACACGTTACGGTTGTAACACTTGCAAAAATTTCATGACCTCGCAAGGCCGCACTCAACATCTTAAGATAATAATCAAATTGTGGTAGCAGATCACCTTCATATTTTAAGTTTGACATTACCAGAGTATTGAAGCTCTTTAAAAGGTCTCCTGATAGCCTTCTACAAATTTCTGACTGCTTGTTATTTTTAGTTTGTGAGCTTTCTAGCCACAACATGCTCGGTTTTACGTTCCATCTTGGTATAGTTGCATAGTGTGACTTCTGAGAGTTCAATAGTTTCATTAATTAGTAGTTTGTTCTGCAACGTGGATCCAGTATTATCTTGATCAAGAATTAACAGTCTAGTCGTACAAGACTCTTGTGTAAAGACATTCACCAAATTTCTAATTCTAGCTCTTTAGCTCGCCTTCTAGATGAATATTAGTTGACAAACATAATAAAAAAGGTAATTGCACGACATAGCAAAAGAGGCCAACATGAAAGTAACATAACTGAAAACAACATAAATAATTCCTCTTCAAAGAGCAAGGATCATTTAAGAGCTTTCTAATTATGAAGAGACAAATCTTAATTGTTCCACATAAAGGTAATATTTATAGTCAACAATGAAAGTACACCCCGGACCTCACTTGTGGATTACATTGCGTTTGTTGTTGTTATTGTAAGAATGAAAGTACAATGCACAAACAAAGTCAAGCTCTGAAATACAACAAAGATTAGAGGTGATGATTGTCAATACCAATCAGGATAATTAGAAACTAGTTATCGAGTCTCAGACAGAATTGTCAGCATGAAAAAAACCCAACTCAAAAGGCAAAAGAGGGCATTTCAACCTCAAGGTGATCTGAGAGCTTTAGCCATTAACTGTAGTAAGTTCAAAGGTGGAATCACCTGTATCATCTTTATGAATAATGTTCCTTAATTCCATAGTCAGATAAATCACGCTCGATGTCTCACAAAATAAATGGCAGGGTAGATCTATGCATTTCAACAAAACAAAAACAGTTCCCCAAGTTTCTAAGGAAGTTAGGGACCTAACTTCATCTAAAATAGTCTAATATTAAGGTTTGAGTAGATACCATGGGGAACACCACAGCACCCCTAGTTAGATGCTTCTTTATTTATATCGTACATGAGAAATATTTAACTCGAGCTTAGTGGAACTTATTTTGTCTTACAAAATTATTTCTCTTAAATGAAATGCAATGATAGAGTAGAGAAAGGGAAACAAAGTTATGTACAATGGCTGAAGAGAGGAACAAATGGGCACCGGAGAAAATATAAAATCAAGTGTTATTTAGTAATAAAAAGGACAAAAATGTGCAGCTTGCCCTTGAAGACCAAATTAGTTTTTGAAATATTTTCAATATTCTGATAACCATCAAGTGTCAAAAAGTTACAAAAAATATAAAACCAAGTGTTAATTAATAATAAAATGGATAAAATTTGAAATTTAATCAATTTGGACTTGAAGACTAATTTGAAATATTTCCAATATTCTGATAACCACCAAGTGTTAAAAAGTTACACAAAATATAAAACCAAGTTTTATTTACTAATTAAATGGATAAAATTTGAATTTTAATCAATTTGCCCTAGAAGACTAAATTCTCTTTTTTGAAATATTTTCAGTATTCTAACATTGAAAAGAATTTTACGGTAAATCTAACTGAGGACACTTTGGAGTTGCGCTATACGTGGAAAAATTAACTATTAACTAAAACATTAATCATTCAAATACAATCCCTAAGCATTCATCCAACCAAGTCTAAAACATTCAAGCATTTGGACTAAACTTTCCAAACAAACATCAAGTCAAAATAGTCTAAACATCTTAAACACACAACCAAACAAACTTTAAATCTAAATAGTCTAAACATAATAATCAACAATGACAACCAACAACCATCATAATATAATCCTTATCAGATGAGGATCTCTTACAAACTTCAAGTCTAAATGTAATAATCAACAACGACAACCAACAACCATTATAATCTAATCCTCATCAGATTCAATCTCTTACAAACTTCAAGTCTAAATAGTTTAAACGTCATAATCAACAATGATTACCAACAAACGTCATAGCAAATATGAAAACAATCAGTAACTATGTAATCATATCACGTAGCTTGAGAAACATTCCCCGTACCCGCAACTGAACTCGATAATCACTTAGAATCATAAACGGACTTGAAAAACAAAAAAGTTCAAAACTTTAGGAAATAGATGAAACTGAAATCACCAATAATGTATTGCCAAAAAAAGTGAAAATGTGAAAACTGAATTAAAAGTGTGCACCACAGCAACCCTAGTAAGATGCTTCCTTGTTTATATCGTACATGAGAAATTTTTAGTGGAACTTATTTTGTCTTACAACATTACTTCTCTTAAATGAAATGCAATAATAGAGTAGAGAAAGGGAAACGAAGTTATGTATAATGGCTGAAAAGAGGAACAAATGGGCACCGGAGAAAATATAAAATCAAGGGTTATTTAGTCATAAAATGGACAAAAACTTGTAATTTGCACTTGAAGACTAATTTTTTTTTTTTTCAAAATATTATCAATATTCTGATAACCATCAAGTGTTAAAAAGTTATAGAAAATATAAAACCAAGTGTTAATTGATAATTAAAATGGATAAAATTTGAAATTTAATCGATTTGGACTTGAAGACTAAATTTTCTTTTTTTGAAATATTTTCAACATTCTGATAACCAGGGGCGGCTCAACATATTTAGTGGCCTAAACCCACATTATATTAAGAGGCCTTAAGCTTCTTTCTATAAAATTTCTAAAAACTTTGACATTTCTTAAATTAACTTTTTGAAAAACAAAGTTATTAAGTAATATTGTCTAATAATCAGTTTCCTCTAATAGTTCTTTTCTAATTAACAATATCACCGATTCATTTAATCTTTCTTGAGATATTAGATAAAGAGCTCCTTTTTGAGATTGTATACAAATTTCAGTTTTTTACATCCTTCTTTTTTGAGTTTTGAGTGACTTGATTCATATTTTCTAATTGCTATATTTTAATTTTAGCATGTAATAAAAAAGAATGCACTTATAGAATATACACTTATGGAGTAAAGGATAAAAAGACAACAAATGTGAAATAAAAATAAAATAAAATAAAAGAAAAAAGGCAACATAAAGCTCGAACAATAGGGCATGATTCTAGAAGTTGGTAATTTAGTATAAAAATAAACTTTTATAACTTCAATTTGCTATATTTTAAGCAGGTTTATCTATAAATATTATTTGGATGTTTTTATGGTAAAAAATATTTAGTATAAAAACTTAAACTCTTTGAGACAATAGATAGCTTAGTACGAAGAAGAAGAAGAAGAAGAAAAATAAAATTTATGAGAAAGTAAATCAGAGAAAGAAGATTATTCATGTGAGAATGTAATAAATTGTCTAACAGTGATTACTTTTTACATTGCTAAACAGTTTTATTTCCTTTCTAAAGAGCATGTATATCATTTTATCTTATAGTATTCAATATTTTTCGTAAGAATTTAATCATAAAACTTTTAGTACCACTAATAAAAAAAAATGGGGCCTCCAAAATGTGGAGGCCTAAAGCCTTTGCTTCAGCAACTTGGCCCTTTAGCCGACCTTGCTGATAACCAACAAGTGTTAAAAAGTTACAGAAAATATAAAACCAAGTCTTATTTACTAATAAAATGGATAAAATTTGAATTTTAATCAATTTGGACTTGAAGACTAAATTTTCTTTTTTGACATATTTTCAGTATTCTAATATTGAAAAGATTTTTTTTTCGTAAATCTAACTGAGGACATTTTACAGTCGCACCGTACGCAGACAAATTAAATAGTAACTAAAACATTAAACATTCAAATACAATCCCTAACCATTCATCCAACCAAGTCTAAACATTAACAAACATAAAGTCAAAATAGTCTAAACATCTCAAACACAAAACCAAACAAACTTTAAGTCTAAATAGTGTAAACATAATAATTAACAATGACAACCAGCAACCATTATAATCTAATCCTCATCAAATGAGGATCTCTTACAAACTACAAGTCTAAATAGTCTAAACGTAATAATCAACAACGCCAACCAACAACCATTATAATCTAATCCTCATCAGATTCAATCTCTTACAAACTTCAAATTTAAATAGTTTAAACGTCATAATTAACATTAATGATTACCAAGAACCACTACAATCTAATCCTCATTTCAATCTCTTATAAATTTCAAGACAACCACTACAATCTAATCCTCATCAGATTCAGTCTCTTCCTCATCATTAGATTAAGATGTGTTATCTTTGTAAACTTCTGCATTTTAGCAAATTTAGCTTCGAAAAATGTTTTCAATTTTTGGATCAGCTCTACAATTTGTCTTCGCATTGATCCCATTTCCTCCATCTTGTGCGAAGTAAAATAATTAGACAACAACAACGAAAGAACATATGAGGAATGCTGAAGTCCAAGCATTACAAAAAATCATTCTTTTGCAAAGGGCATCAATAACAAGATGCAAAAAATTATCCCCTTTGCTAGGGCATCTAACATATTTAACAGATTATAAAAATCTGAATTCTTATACAGAGAAACCGCGTTGAAAATCGATCTAACGCAACAAACACCAACAATCAGCAACATCAAGTTTTATCAAATCCTTAAACTCAAACCAGAAGCTCAGACATAATAAAGCCATTAAAAGAAGGGATTGTGAAATATGATTGAGGTGAAATGGTGAGTTCCTATGTGAAGGAGACAGAGATATAAAGAGTTTAAAAAGGTGTGGATGAGCTAGGGTTGCTAACATATGAGGTTGTGAAATGACACCTTCGTTGTCACGCCCCGATGCCTGACTGCATGTGACCGAGCGAACCAACTGGCTAGCTGAATCAACATGTGATACCAAAACATAACTGATTTATAAAATAAAACTAACACATGCTGATTAACTAGAAGTCTGACTGAAATATCATAATGCGAAAATACTTAGACAATCTGAAAATATTTGAAAGTAGCCAACATGGCTAAACCAAAACAACTGAACAACTGAGTATAACTACCAACAACGCTAACATAACAATTATCTGACTGTCTGGACTGTGTCTATGAAGCCTCTAAGAATACTGAATAATATAACTGTCTAAAAACTGAAATAACTGGATAGCTGACAATGCCCCGAAGGAATCTGGGGCTCACCAATAGCTGATACGTGCACTCCTAAATAGCTGAGTTATCAACCTGTATATTGTTGCCTGCATCTCCCCAAGCAATAAAAAGGGACATCAGCTCCAAGTCTTGTAACTACTGGTCTGAAATTGAGAAGAACACGAAAAGCCTAAGTCTTGAACCCTTAAATGGGTTTTCTTGAAAACCCTAGGTTAAGAACATTGAATTCATGCTTAATGTTCGTAATCTTATGTTAGAATTCACTTGGGATGATTAAAATTGACTTACCTTGGTGTTCTTGGTGATGGAGGAGAAGAACAAGTCCTTCGAAGGTCTAGGGACTTGTAAAAATAAAAATTGGAACTGAAACGTGGTATTTATAGGTTCTGGTGCGGGTTGGGAAATATGGACCAAAATACGGTCCGTATTATGGACCGTAATTAATCATGTTCCAAAAACAGAAGCACTGCCTTAATCCTCTCCTCAAATACGATCTAAATTACGGTCCGTAAACCAAAATACGGTCCATTTTAAAAAATATAAATTCCCCAAGGCAAATTCCAGAATACACAGTGATTAGATGCCAAATTACGATTTGAAATAACGACCGTATACTGAAATATGGTCCCTATTCTGGGGCGTAAATCCCCATTCAACAACTGAAGAGAAATTTCTAATTCCCAGATTCTTTACCTGATTTTCTAAGTCTAGGATCATGGTCAAAGCTTAAGTTAAAAGTTTGAAGTGTTACATTTGTACTCTCTTTTTGAATTCTAGATTCTTCTTTATCCTAATATAGTTGCTTTATCTTTCAAAGTATTGCATAAGCACACCTATACTTGCCTAATCTGACAATTTAGTTTTGAAAAAATGCACAAAAAGCAAGTGTTCTGCTTACTATAAGAATTTGCTTCAATTGTACAGCACCTTGAAATTTCCCAAATTCCGTAATAGCTCTTTAAGTTTTACTAATGCTATCAAAATATTATATAATCAGGTTGTATAAGATAATTATAAATAATTTTTTATAATAATTATTAATCCCTCCGATCCAAAATATTTGAGGTTTTAAGCTTTGGCACATGAATTAAGGAACTACTAACTCCTAAAAGTTAAGAGAGTTTTTAACTAAGATACCCTTAATTATGATTTTCTTTTCTTTTTATGTTGGCATAATTATTATGGGGATATGGAAATGTGTTAAGGGAAAATTTGGAAAAGAGAACTCAATACTTTCTTGATTTTGTGAAACATCAATTATTTTGGACCAACTTTTAGAGGCTAAAACCTCAATTATTTTGGACCGGAGGAAGTAATTAATAATCTAATATGGGTTGAATTCGTTTGTGATGGAGTGAATTCGCTTGTGATGGAGCGAATTCATTTGTGATGGAGTGAATTCGTTTTTGATTATGTGATGGAATAAAATGGAAGACTATGGGGATTTATATAGGTGATAATACATCCATCCAACCACTCTATTTAATTCATTCAACTCATCTCTTTAATGCATTCAACCATTCAACTCATCTCTTTAATTCATTCAACCATTCAACTCATCTATTTAATTCATACGACCATTCAATCACTCTACTTAATTCATTCAACCATTCTCCTTCCCCTTCCAACTATCATAAATATACAGCCGTGTACCATTCAAGTAGAAGGCACTAAAACTGCCCAAAATGGATATTAAAACTGATAGAAACGACTACTTTAACTAATCAAAATAGCATTCAGTAGATAGATCAAAAGCATTAAGAACTTCCCATAATGGAGTTACAATTGAACTGGACAGTTTACATTCAATAGATAGAACAAAAGCATTAAGCATCCAAGCATGTCAACAGTTAGACACGGATACACAACTGCCAAGTTGTAGCAAAAGACATAAAAAATCAACTGCCAAGTTGTTACAAAAGACATAAAACACATAAAAGTACTTGGCTACAACTGCCAAATTGTGTCAAAATACATTCAGAATTGCCAAATTGTTTGAAAAGGCATTCACAAGTGCCAAAATGGCTTCTTCCTTGCTTCTTGTTTCTTGCTAAAGGATGCATAGGCTGAACTTGTAGTGGAACTATTGTCTGCTGCTGATGGAGCTTTTTTAAGTGTTGTTAGTATTATTAATTAAGTTAGTAAAAATATTGTAAGCACGTCCTGAACAAAATATGTTTTGGTTTATCCTTCTTCTCTTTTTTCTCTATTTTTTCCCTTTCTATTTTATGTTGTTCTTCTCATTTTTCTGTTAATTTTGTATTACAACAACAAACTGTCACGACCCAAATCATGGATCATGCGGGCACCCACACTAACCCTCCCTGGTGGGCGAACCCTTCAGATAACTACCTTAATTTGATACAACATGTATTGGAATAAATACTTTTTATTATAAGAAATTTCCAAAATCTGGTCTAGACTCATACAAGAGCTTCTAAGAAATTTACAATTTGAATAGATAACGTACTCAACCGGATACGACTTACGTTTAAGGATAGAGAACAACGAAATCTAAAGAGAGACTCGGGTTGCAATAGCTCACCCAAACGTTTTGACGAATGCCTCGAAACGGTCGTGAGACTCCGAACATCACTCGAAAATAACTCTACACTCCGCTGAGTTAGCAAGAGTAGTATGAGCACAACACAAGGCTCGTAGGTATCATAGGCCGACAATGGTTAGTTCACGCATATAAACAAGAAGCAACTAACAAGTAAGCTATAAGCAATCAAACACAGCCACACATCTAACACATGAGAAAGTCTTGCATTAACGATAGTCACATGGATCTCAATATCTCTCATTATAAGCCTAGGGAGAATTCTATAAACCTCGATTCCATCCAAATTTAAAATAAATACTCACAAACAACAACTCGGTAATTCACAAATCAAGAATCAATCGCAGAATGTGCTATGCAATGACATGAATGACCATTCAAATGGAGTGCTAGGCAATGCAATGTCGTGCTAAGTAAATGTTATGCAATGCGCAAGAGTCACCTCTCACACTCCACTCCCGTACACACATGCTATGGCAATGCCTCATAGTCATGACCCATGGGGGACCCGCGAAGTCCATGTACCACTCGTGCTCTCCGTGTAACCTCGGAGGCTATCAATCACTCTCAATCTCCGAAACCTCGGGTCTCTCTGTCACTCTCAATCTTCTTTCGAACCTCGAGTCTCTCTGCACTCTCAATCTCCGGCAAAACCTCGAGTCTCTCAATCACTCTCCTCACCATTATAACAACATAAGAGTAATATGAAAGCATGTCATGCATGATATGCCAACTATATCACCAATATGCAATAAACAAGTACAAGTCATATTATTGCCCACGGCTCAATCATCAATATTACCCTTCCCTTTCATAAGGTGGAGCTAGTATGTGATAAAGATACAACTAGTGATAATTACATCACATAGCACATAGAATATGGGATGCATGCCTCGCATGGAATCAACCTCAATAATCACCGCAATCATAGGTTCCATAGATTCATACTAGGAATTGCAATTAAATATTCAATTCTCGACCCCTTCCTCTTCCATATGACCAGTGGGATAACAAGAGAGAGAGATTATATCAAATACATGAAATCACAATACAATGATTGGTACACATAACAATATCGTAATAATGGCGACGAGCCCACATAACAAGATCACAATAATGGCGACAAGCCCACTCTCCATGTTAGCTGAATACCAACCTAGATGGAATTTACCTCCACACCATGCCCGAAGGCCTATCATGCTTTCCCCGTCAATCACTACTATTTACATACGTTTCGCTAACCGGAGTCTAGACATAAAGTAAACCGTAACCTACCTCAATGCCGAACAGGTGCACGAACTTTCATGCCAAAGCTTTTCTTTTTTTTCTTTCCTTTTGAAGTGCTACCAACAGACAGAGTCTTAGATTTCCAAGAACAATTCTCCCTTTAAAAGTCCTTGAAGGAAAACTAACTTGCTTCCATAGATGACTAAAACGTGGCTGCTACATAGAATTAATTGAGCAAGCTTGCTGGACGTTTTCCCTTGCTTCCAATAGATCCTAGAAAATAAAAATCAATTTTCTTCCAACATTTGAAATTGGCCGTGAGTAGCCATGGTTGTTGGTGATAAAAGTTTCAATGAATTTGTATCATACATATTGCTTTGGTCAATTTCATAAGAAGAAGTTTTTCACGTGGTTGGGTTCCGTATATGGTATGTTGTTGAATATAAAAAGTTGCTGCAATCAACATCAGTTCTGCTTCTTAAAAATATGGAGTCATATTGCTCTTAGGAATGATAAAGGTGGCCGAGTTGCTTGTAAACTTTACTAACTTTTCAAAGTGCAAGAATAATAAAACTTCCTTTTCCTTTCTTTATTTGGATTGTGGAACCCACCACTAGTATTTATAAATTACCAAATCATTTTTATGTTTGCCACCAGATCCATACTTATATATAATTCATTTGTTCCTTTTGTTAACATGGTCACTCGTGGGAAAATGTGCCCTTACCAATTATCCACTTAATCTTTAAATAAATCTTTTTTTTTTCTTTTCCACTAACTCTAATCTCGTTTTGTACCCCTTTAAATCTATTGCTTATACGTTGTCTCAATCTGAAATTTAATCCCCATTGGTACCTTTTAATTAGTGGGTTGTGGGACAAACATACCCTTTATTTAATTAATAATAAAAGAGACTTGGCCATGAATTAGCCATCAACACATATACAATTTAATGAGTCATAAGTCTGCTGATCTCCTTTCATTATTACTAGTACCCAGCAAATCGGTATAGAATTCAATTAAGAGATGATTATTCCACTAACACTCTTAATTGTATTTCTGTTCCCCACTAATATTCTTAATTAATTTACTCAAATAATTAATTATTGGTTCCTTGTTCTATTCAAGTAAAATCATTGTCCAAAGATCTCTTTTACTCAGCCATTTGTTTTATTTAAAAATGTTGGAGGAATTTCTTACTAGCTAGTTTCCACATTTTATACTGCCTTGCCAATACCAGTTCCTCCACGAAAAGGGTGTTTTAATTTAGTGGATCCAGTTGGACCAAATGTGTTTGACATTGAAATAATTCCATTCTTTCTTTTATTTCAAAAGACTCGATCTCTCTATTTCAATAAGACAATTTTCTGTAAACACAACACGAAATTAACAGAAAAATGAATGAGAATTGGTCATTGGAAATCTCGCTAACTTAAAATAGTTAGAAACTTCTCATTAAAATAGTCAAAATTTAATTAATGTGTTTATAAATGGTTTAAAAGAGACGTGGTGTGATAGGATGTAAATGAGATAATGCTTTCACACTTTAGAAGAAACTATTAATAAATAAACATTTCTACTTTTGAAAAGTGTATTGTTACATTAACTTAGGGATATTAATGATTTTGTTCAGTTTTTTATATATTAAAACAGGAATATAAGTGGTATTGTGGTGTGATGGATGTCAATGAGATGTGGCACATCCTTTAAGAAAGATAATTAAAGAATAATTTTCATTATTACCCTTTTGCTTCTTCCCAAATTCTTTTAAAACAAGAAATAGTCAATGTTGAAATTTTTGGACACATTAAAGAGAAGAAAATTTTTGAAAAAAATTAATTAATACATCTTCTCATTTATTTTTCACCATAAAAGATGCTTATATTAGAATGGAGGAAGTCTCTTTTTGTTAAATCTATTTATATAAAATATAGTAATACTTTTTAGAGTTGTCTTATATGTCGATATTTTCGAGGTGTAAGTTAAGCTAAGCTAATTGAGACCTTTAATGTTGAACAATAGGTTTACGAATCATATTATATTAAAAGTGGGAAGATACTATCTTCAAAGTTGGATTGCCATTTTGCCCTATAAAATCAAAATTTAATTAAATAGTAATTTTTTAATTATATAAATGTTGAATTAGAAGTCCTGCTGCATTTTAATTCTTCACAGTGAATGCATCCGGTTCTTTGTCTTAGAAGATCTAAAGTCATGCATTCATATGTGCATTTAAATTTTTTAAAAATTTCTTTAAATTTGTATACATATATGCCTTTTCATACTTGATTTTTCATATTTCTATTAGTAGTTAGTACTACTATGTAGAACTGTTTCAGTTTTCTCACTTCAGATTAATCCTTTCATCTTTCATGATAGTAAATTAGTAATAATAATTTTGGTACATTATATTCTTAACTCAATTTACCATTCATCATATTTTCTTGATTCATTCTTTTCTCCAAAAGATTATTGATTCTCCTACTTGATGTGCTACTCTGCAACACACAGGTACATTATGGTCACTATGTTCACATTTGTTTATTCATCGACTTTATACAATTTTATTATGCTTTTGTTATGCCTTTCATTCAGGTTTTGGGTTCCTTTTATAATTTCAGAATACTACTTGGGAAAACTTACTATTAATCCCAAGTAGTTGTATTGGTGTTTACACTTCTTCAAAACTTACTACTTATTAATCAGCTCAAGGTATCAATAATTTATCAAGTAAATTTTATATATTGTTCATTATCATCATGCTCTTGAAAATATTTTTGATTTTATGAAAATTGAATCAACCTACTTTTTAGAAATACAAGGGAAAAAAAAAAGCTTAGAATTTTACTGCACTGAAGTGTTTTTTGACCTTCTATTTTAGAGGTTTGTTACTATTTCTCTCCTTTTATAACATTCAAAAAGCTTTCTTCACTTTTTTTCATCTAATGTTATTAAAGCTTTTATATGTAAAGTTATTTTGTGATGGTAATTTTATCTTCTTCTTTTTTCTATTATAAGATTGTTTATTTAATTTTTCACACTATAATCATTATATTTATGAAACAAGAGCATTAATATCTAATTTTCTTTAGATATTTAGTAAATTATAAACGCATACGTCGGACTATAATTTCATAATAAAATAACTCAATCATTTCATTTTTGCAACATTTTGTGACAATTCATATGGGATGCACGTGCAAAGCACGTGTCCAGAGACTAGTATGAACAAAATAAAAGAACAATACAAATTTGAGGCATGTGTAGCATATGGTAGTTGTGTGAAACTTTATTATTTGCACAATAGTGTCTTAAGCAACAACGTTGCTAATGTGCTCTTAGCGCTGTTATTTTTTTTTCGTAGTGTTGTTACCATTTTTAAGTTAGTAAAAATATCGTAAATATGTTCTGAACTAAATATGTTTTGTCTATCCTTCTTCTCCTTTTATCTACTTTTTCTCTTTTTATTGTTTTTCTTCTCATTTTTTATTAATTTTGTATTACAACAACAAATAGTATCAGAGCTTTCTTTCTTAATTTTAAAAAAGGCTCTGATACTATTTGTTAGAATAAGACAATAACAATTTGTAGACGCAACACATAATTAAAAGAAAATGCAAAAAACAAAAGAAAAATATAAAGGCAAAAAGTAGAGAAAAGGAGAAGAAGAATATAGGAAAATATGTAGTTCATAACATGCTTAAATAATGATAATAATACAAAACAAAAAAGCCAAAAAGAAAGAAAAACAACACTAAAACTACAATTACTTAAGAGCTATTTTGCAAATAATATAGTTTTTATTATATATATATTTTTCTAACTTAGTCATGGTCAATCAATATATTAAATTTTAAATTACTTAATTATGATAATTTAATACGATTTAGTGCAAACACTTGATATGGAGAAATTATATATTTGGTGAAAATTTTATTATAATAGAGTATTTGGACCAAACTATATTATAACGGAGCCCCCAATGTACTAAATTTAGAGGGAATGATCGTATTTTCGGTTTTTTCAGAAGAAAATATTAAATGTATGGTGACCACTTAAAGGCTCCGACCAACCTCTCATCAATATCTATTTCATCGTCTCCTTTATTAAGAACAATCGGGATTCTTCCTATC
>NC_081347.1:72090506-72096363 GCF_029784015.1 Lycium ferocissimum
CTTCTATTAAGTTCTATGTTTTTGCTTTCCTCTAAAATATTAATTTCATTTCAACAAAATCATATTTTTGTCACCTCCTTGGTTTCAATTTATGTGGCGTAGTTTTGATTTAGCGCGAAATTTAATAAGGAAAGAATTATTTTTAAAACTTGTAATTTTTAAATATGTAATGTGCTATTCATAAAATGAAACGGGAGGAATAATTATATCTTTATCATTCAATCTCTATGACCAAAAGAAGAATGACAGTTCAAAAAGATAAAAAGAGTAAAGATTATCAATATATGGTGGCTTTGGTTTTGCTTAATTAAAAATTCCAGGAAGGGAAAAAAAGAGGAGAAAAGGGTTTAAGGCATAGTGAAATTATTTACTCCACTAAACGAGTTGAAATAATTCAAAAATTTGAATATTTTCCACTAAGATGAAACTTTTAGCTTGCACTTAATTAGACTTTCCCCCTTTCTATCAAATTTTAATTCCAATTTCTTATGTTTAGATCCTGTCATATTTTATTTTTCTAATAACTTATGGACCTTTTAGATCACGGACTAAAAAAATCTATTAAGCAAATTAAAATTTAATAAAAAAATGTTAAACGACAGTATGAAATTTTATAAGTTACTAGAAACGTTAGACTGAAAAGATAAGTTACGTTCTATGTCTATTGAGAGAAAATACTTACGACACGTAGCCCATATTTTGAGTTTATTATCTGGTTTAGCCCCTATTTTTTTCTATATTAGAAGCATGAGTGGAGGTGGTTTCGTCGTCCACCTTCAACTCATGTTATTAAAAAAAAAAAAAAAAAAAAAGGAGGACCCCATATGAAAAAATCAAGCAATATCAAAAAAAAAAAACGTGAACCCTATATTAAAAAATCAAGCAATATCCATGTAATTCCCAAAGTATCCCCATTAAGTCAATAATGGTGGATTCATTGCCACATGCGTATCAACCCATTAGTGGGAGCAAATGAAATCATTGTACAGCAAAAAACGTGGACTCCATATTATTGTTTTTCTTCAAAAGGTTAAGTAGCCAAACCATACAATTTTCTTTATTTTCTTATGTGCTTTGAGATCTAATCTAGATATTTAACTGTTGTATTTGCTATTCCGCCATGTCATTTATTTGTTATGTTTAATAAAATAGATATATACATATATATATGTATGTATGTATGTATGTATGTATATATGTATACATACATACATACATACATACATATACATATGTAATACATATCTATACCTACATATATCTAGATATATGTACACATATATATATATTTCTAACTCTAATAAATGTGAAAAGAGATTAATGTCGTAAAAGAAAAAATAATATTAAATGGAGATCAAATAATAAAGGAAAAGTGTTCAAAAACACAACTATATGACGAAGTTGCATAACACACCTAAACTTTGCGGGGGTCCTATGACCCCCCTGGACTTATTTTTTGTGTATTATCTATGCTTTCAAATGGACAAAGTCACCCAAAACTCATTTAGTGTATGCACGCGCTCCACTACGGGGAAATTTGATATTTAGCGACCACTTTTTAACGAAAGGGAGATAAATCCGGTGTTATAAGTGCACTTATAGTTGACGAAATTTTCCAAGTTATTAGAGCTAATTTTTTCATTCAATTATCGTGCCTTTTGCTTCGTGCCTTTTGTGTTGAGTTTGTGGCTGTTCAAAATTTGTGCCTTTTTGCTTTCCTTTGTGTTGAGTTTAAAGATTTAATTATTCTTCAATTGGGTATTTTTTCCAAAATTTCAAACCCAAAAAAACTCCATTACTTAACGACCAAATCAAACGGGTCTTTTCGATATTATATAGGATTTGTGACATTGTCGACATTGAAAACATGATTAATCATAGTGGATTAAGATAGTAGAACCGATAAACAAAAACTCCATTAGGGACGTCGAGTTTTCGACTTAAGCTTTCGGATACGGGTCTTCAAATTCCGGATTTGATGAATAAAATTCTTGGTTATTTGATTGTTTGAAGGGCGAACTCAAGCTTAGAAGACGTACGGAACGTGAAGAAAGAGCGAACGACTCCATGGCCCCTGCCATGAACAAAGCTTGAAGCTTCGAACTCGAATTTTCGGGTTGCCGCAAATGAGCTTCATTTCGAGTGGGTGATATATCAAAAGAACCGAAACGTCGAGAGGAATTCGAATCTGAAATTTGGTGATGTTTGGTTGAGATTTAAAGTGCATTAGGATCAAATTTCAGTCCAGTTCTCTATGAAGAAGATGAACGATGAATTTCTTGGCGAGATTTTGCCAAAGTTTCCATAACACACGAACTTTGCGGGGTCCTATGACCCCCTGGACTTATTTTTTATGTATTATTTACACTTTTATATGGAATCTTACGCGCTCGAAAGTAGATACAATCGCTTGTACACGTCACCATATAAAAGCGTGCAAAATACACAAAAAATAAGTACGGGGGGTCATAGGATCCTTGAGACCCGAGTATGTTATGGCAACTTTGGCCATAGTTTGAGTGTGTTTTGAACCCTTTTCCCAATAATAAATAAGGTAAATTAGTCAAATTATAATTCTAATTGACGTTTCCTTAAAAAATGTGCAAAGGACAACACGACAAGTAAAATGAGTTAAACCAAGAACATTCACCAAAAATTAAAAAATAATAGTTCTTCGTTTAAATAGAAAATCAAATTTCTTCGTTGTTTCGTTTTAAACATGTAAAATTAATTTAATAATTTGAACTAGAGTTATCCAAATCAAAATTTGATTAAAAAAAATAAGTATTGTTTAGGTCCAATCTACATTCATTAATAATAGAATATTTTACACCTTTAAATTAATCGAATTAAAATGTAAAGTATCAACTGATGCTTAAATATTCTTTATTTTTGTACCGATAAGAAAGGAAAATAGTTTCCTTTTAACAGTGTTAACTTTTAAAAGTATTAATAAATTTTTGCAAGCTTTGTATTCGTAGCAAACACTAATATAATAAAGTTTTGGATACGAAGCACAAACTATAATGTTATATTAATCGTGTTTTGAACATAGAGTGTGTGTGTCTATATATATATACATACACACACACACACACACACATAGTATATGCATAAAAATAGTGCAAACTTATGTATGTTTATTAACAATATAAAATATATATATATTATGTTTATTCAAAATACAGTTCTAAATACTGCATCGATCTGTTTATAATTCAAAATATTCGACCCGTGAGCAGCACAGTCATACGCCATCTAGTACTACTCAATATAAGTTGGGATAGCTAGGTTTGGTCGTCCGCACATGGCTCTATTTGAAATTTTCTTCTGTTTTAATTTTTTTCAAATTCTATTATGCTTACACGTGATTGCTATAACTTGCGCTTTTCCTTGCATTGCCCTCTTTAATTTCTAAAGACCAGACCCTCATAGACCTTTGTAATTGGTTCATTTATTGCTCTTGCCTTCTATCGTATTATTTCAATTGGCTTGTATTCTCTCCGTCTCAATTTTTTTTTTTAAAATTTTACATGCTTCTTAAAAATTGTTATTTAAAAGGGATATTTAACTAATTTTACCCTTATTTATATGATCATATCTAAGTTATAGTCTTTCTCCATTAAATGTTCACTATGTATGTCTCGAATTTAATGAGGGGGGGGGGGGGGGGGAGGAATTATTAATTATGCCTTGAACTTCTAAAACAAAAATAAAAATGAGATATCAATTTTTAATAATCACGATAAATAATGTGAGACGTGGAAACTATATCTGTGTAAGTAAGACCATCTTTACATGTCTTTATATGAGGCTTAATTGACAATTTTCCATGTATGAGATAACATGCAATCACAACCACAGAATGACATTCGGGGATTTCAAAGTCGTATTTTCTTTTAAATTGTTTGACAGTAGAAACAATCCAACAAGCTTAATTTTTATTTCTAAAGTATTCTTGATCTAAATGTAGATTTTTTTATAATCAACATTTAGAATTACATTTAAAAGCTTAAAAATAATTCTAATCTATCACAAATTTGTTGAAGTCTTAATTTTCATTTACTCAAGAATAAGCATACTTGGAGTATGTGGTAACTTTAACTATTATATTTGGTTCAAAATAAATGATTTTTTTTACATAATTAAGAAGGTATTAATTATTTTTTATAAATTATCCATATTTAGATAAGTAAATTTTTACACAACCAATAAAGCATATTAAATTAGTTCTATTTAATTAAGATTGTGTGTGTGTGTGTCTATATATATATATATATATATATATATATATATATATATATATATATATATATATATATATATATATAATTTAGTTCTCCAAGTAGTAATAATACTAAATAGTTTCTAACGAGAGTATTTTTTGGATATTGAAATATTTTACAAAAGATGAGATAATCAACATTTTATATAATTAGGGACAAATGGTTGATTAAACAAGAAATACTAAAACTATATGCACGTTTAAGAAATTACAATATAAATTTCTTTAAGAAATAAATTAAATTAAGAACAAATAAAAATACATCATTTATTAACATGCTTTTATTAAGGAAAAGGAAAGATTAAAATGAAATAAAATAAAATTTTCATTAACTTTTCAATTCTCTTTATATATGATTTAATTTGAAGGAACATCTAGAAAATTATTACGTCATATCAAGACTTTTAATTATTTAATTTTAAATGCTATATTTATTTATAAGTTAACTTCATTGACGTCATCATACAACAATTCGTAACATCAAATATTTTTTTTATGTTATTTTAATACCATAATATTTTTTTCTTCTCAAAAATGAGTTAGCCAATATAAGTTGAATCGAGAAAAAAATAATTAAGTTAATCCAACATAAGTAAAGCTCAATTTGAATCATTAAAGATTTTAATCTCAAAAATTTCAATAAAATATAAAGGAGAAGAACTTTGGTGCATGCATTTGTTTGAAAATAAAAATGAAGTCCAAATATACTCTAAGAAAAATATTTTTCTAAATACAAAAACTTTTATATGATATAGTATTTTAGAAACACTGAGAAATTATCAAACTACCTTTACAACTCATATAGTGTTACAAAAACAAAACAAAAAGCGAGGGGCAATTGGCGCGAATGCCCTTCAAATGCGCTGGTCTTTAATTTTTGCCCCCGTAATGCGTGGTCTTTAATTTTTGCCCTTCTAAGCTAAAAGATAATAAGAAAAAAAAGACTTTCTTATCCCTACCCATAACATATAAAAATCTAAAAGTCTGTAATGAACCCCAAACATCCAATTAAACCTATCCATCATTTCAACAACAAACCTTTCAATCGTTCCATCTCGTTCAACATTTCACCGGAGAAATCTCCATTGATTTTGCTGCTACAACATCGAAAAAGATAAAATATATAATATATAGCGTTTCAATTGAATTTAATTCAACTCAATTTAATGCTTTATTAAGTTTAGATTTGTTAATAGTTGAAAATAACAACAAATCATCTTCTATGAACTAAACAACTGATATGCAGTTGAGATTCAACATTGCGAATCATAATTTTACTCAACAACATAGAATTGATCAAATTTATTGCTTTGTTCTGATTTTTATTAGTTTATACGTTCCATTTGATTAGTATACAATGCTCAATGACTTAGACTTGAAATTATAGTAACTTCAGTTGACAAAAAATAATCAGGCAAAGTTCTGAACAAGTATGTCGGAGGAGGCAGAAGTTTACTTTACAAAAGAACAAAGTATGCTGTTAGAGGCAAATTTCATTTTCATAAGCAAAATAAAAAAAAAATACCAAATATTAAGAATTAGAAAATATGCCGGGGGAGGGAAGTTTATTGA